>NW_013665843.1:164819-170154 GCF_000517525.1 Limulus polyphemus | reverse complement strand
TGACCAATCTACCAAGGCTCCTATCTTCGAGGACGGTCCTTAACATTCTGGGTGGCAACATGTTTTCTGACCAAACGGCTGATCACTGTGTAATGATAGCGGAATTCATGCCAATAATTTGCCATCTCTGCGCCTCTGATATCCGTCTTCTTGCCATTCTTACTTAAAATGATTTTGCATTCAGAAATTCGGGACTTAAATACGGATTTGATGCACGAGAAAATAGTACATATTGGACGTGAAGAAGGGAGCAAGTTGCACGTGGGGAAAAAAAATGCGCCTGATTTAAATGTCACACCTGAACGCTCACATCCTTTTAATTATGTTTGAAATTATGAACATTGCTCAACATCATGAAAATTAAACCTTATTTTCAATAAGCAATCCTGAAAAATATTTGGGGGTGCTTAACTTTTTTCCAGGTGTATATTTAAAGATCTTTTTTGGTTATATTCATAATTTCATATCTTTTACTTTTCACATATAGTTAACTTTTAATGTTATATTTTATTTCTTGTTCTTTACCACTTATTCATCTTGACACAAGTCAATGGTGCCCTTGAGGCATATTACAATGTCTCCGGCAGACATGCACAACCGTTTGGAAAATTTTTTGTGCACCATGTAATATCACTGACACAAAGTATGATGTATATTTAAAAAATGTTTAAACCCTTCAATCATGCATTTTGAACCATAATTAACTAAAATATAAAAGGAAGTCCTAAATATAATTTAACTATATCTCTAACTATAACACATTTAGGTAAGAAACAACTGTAAGTGTCAAAGTTGATCAAAGAGCCAATAACAGTCAGTTACATGTACTCTGACAAAAACATTGGATCAATTTCAAAATAACCATTGCTACATAAGAGTGTAAAATAAGCTCTTTCTGATGACTATAAACATGTGATTGTGACCTCTACATATAAAGCTCAAACAAGTCTGTACAAGATGGACGTGGCAGTTACCAGAGGTTGATAAAATGTATTACTTGTTTCAACTGCATTCATTCAGAGCCAAAAGGTTATGTAAGCATCTTATAGTCTAGACATACATCTACACAGCTGCCATTGTATTATTGAAAATACATAGTGCTTAAGTAGAGAATTTTCATAGCTCATTGGTCACATGACAATACATCTGAAGTTTTAAGTAGTTTTTCAAAGGTTTCTTTCGAAATAAATGACTTAAAACTTAGATATCATAAAACTTCGAATCATAACATACATAATGTTAATTTCATTCACATACATTGATAGTAAAGGTGTTTAATTCAATTTTGAATGTAACAGAGAAAAGGGTTTAACCTTTCAAGACAGGTGATAGGTGAAACGCCAAGTCTTCTCATTTGTTGACTCGCATTCAAAATTTTATTGAACTACTATTTCATGAATTTATGTCAATATCTTTGATATCAAACTGTAGATTATAATTCAAATTTTATTACTATACATTACTCAATTTCTTAATTTAAAAGTAAATATTAAAAAATCACAGATAAACATTGATTTTTGTGTGTATGATTCAAATTAAATGTTTGTGAAGTCAAAATACTAAGTCTACAGTTTCGTATGAATTAGAAACTCAAATTAGAGGTATTGACAAGTTAGAATATAAAATAATAAGGTCTTATCTTTTCTATTTGCTGCCCACCTCTTTCCATTTTTAGAACTGCCCCTAACATATAATTACTTCTATATATGACATGAATAACAAATTGGAAGCTCAAAATGTCCCTCTAGTGGTTTTCTCAGTCTTTCTAATGTGGCTAGAGCCATTTCTTTCTTTTGAACTAAGATTTCAATTAGGTAGGTTGTGTCTTTAGTCTGCTTGAAATTTCATATTTTTTTAAAAGTAAAATACATCTTAGTTACTAAGCTGGATAAATTATAGTTGAATTCTATGGTATTAATGTAGATATTTATGATTTTTTAGTTATCCAAATGTATATATAAAACCTTAAAAAAATTATTTTGTTTCATATCCTCCACGTACAAAATTTTTAAAGGCTTAGCAACCGAGTACAAAGGTTGTAACTAGAAGAGATAATTGTTTGCTTTACTTCTTTAGTTACTGTTCTATGTTTTAGGAAAAATATGTTTAAGAACTTGTTTCAAAATAGCAATCATCTATATACATATATAATGTATAATAACTGAAATGTGACTGCATTTTACAAAATACTAGTTGATTAAAACACAGCCAAGACAAGTTACTTTTTACAGGCTGAAAGGTCAATATAATAAAATAATAAAGATATATAATTGTACAATGTTATGAGATTTAATCTATTTCATCTAAACATTTATGTTTTCATGTTATAACTTGTGTTCATTCATGAAAGATGCATAAGTTATGTTTATTTCCTATTTTTGTTATGGTGGTTGTGAGATAGTTCAAATCTACCAAATCTGTACATAGATTAATTCCCGAAAATAACAGATAAAATAAAAAATTTTTTCTTAAGAAATGTTTGACAACTATCCAGACATTATAAAGATTTTGCATGTGAAATTTCAATATTTTCTGATGCATAAAAGTATTTTTAATTTTAAAATGAAAATTACTTTGCATGATAGATAGGCAAGATGTTAAAAGAAAAAAAAGGAATTAGAAAAACATTACTTTACAAACCTTACAATTTAATAAAAAAAATTAGATATTTTACATATGAAAGCATTCTAATGTTTACTGATAATGTGCCAAATTTCATTAATATTTGTTTACTAATTTAACGAAATGGTTACGAGGTCGTCACATTGACTGACCCCATATTGAAAGAGTTAAAGGGGTACCCATTGCGAAAGGGTTAAAAAGGGTTCCCTTACACACATATAACATAAAAGGATATTTATAGCTCAAGTTCATGATAAGAGTCTAAAAACATATTTATTGTAGTTTTTGTGAAATGTACATTTCATTTCCTTTTGGAACAATTAAATATGTATGGTTTTTTGATGTAATTTGTTTTTAGACATGTATGTAAATTTACTATGTAATATTCAAGTTATTAGTATTTAAATATATTTCCTTTAGTTGCAATTAATGTTTTCTCTACTTGCTTAAAATTTTTCATTCTAATTAAAACTTTCAATTTGTCAACAGATAATAGCTCTTTTTATCCTTGCCGTTAGGTATACATGCAAAAAGGGGAATTTTTATTCACAATTACTTTACATTTTGGATTGTTCAACATTCACACAATATCATATTATAATATATTTTTTTTTCTCCAATTGATTTTTTATTATTGTTAAGGTTAAGAACGTATTATATAATGAAATCTAAATGGTTTGTTTTCATTGTGGTATTTTGTGAGGTATACCAAAAAATGATTAAAATTATCAAGTTTGAAACACTGCCAAAATATCACCCATAATCTTAAATTAGCTAGCCTGCTAGTCAATTCTTTTGCATTTATTAGTTAAGAAACGCATTTACAGTTAGATACTGTTTTAATTTTTTCTGAAAGGCCAAACTTTTCAGAACTTGTTAACCATCCAGACATAGCTTTGGACTGAAGTTGACTTTTCACTTTTTAATCAACTTCTATGAAAATGTTTAAACTTAGCTACCACTCTATGAACAAATCAGTAACGTACCTAAATAATACCATATACCCAGTGTTTAACTTGTATAAATATATAGCATAAAATATTATAATAATGTAATTTTTAAATTTTCATATGTTACGGCTATACCTGCATTTTTGAAATATTTTCCCTTAAAAGTTTTGAGTATGATATAGCAAGACTTGTTTTCTTCTTACCAAGCTAATTCTAATTATTTTTCTGTACAATCCTCAAATATTGCCAAAACCAAATGAAAAATCATCCAATCATTAGATCACTCTTACTGAATGCCAAACATTATGCAGTGTTTTGTACCATTCATATTTAATTCATGCACAAGTTATATTGCTTTTTGCAGCTTGTCAAAGTAAATCAATTTAATGCTGAAAGTTTTCATTATTGAAGAAAAAAAAAAAGATCTAAGATACTATTTTAGCTTACTCTTGTGGCTAAAATTTCATAATCTGTACAATAATGCACTGTTGCAAGTAAAAAGGTTTTTTACAGTTCAAACCATAAATAAATTCTACCCTGTCTGAAGTAGGTAGGAAGGATAAAAAGGAATTAATAAAAATGTTAACACACCTTTTCTTTCAATGTCTGTAGTTCTGGGGATTCTTCTGGTCTTATAATTGGTTGTTCAACAGTTGGCATTTTTTCTGGACTTTCAGCAGAGAGCTCAAGCTGCAAAGTGGTTTGTTTAGTTTGATTTGTTTCAAAAGTCTCTAGGTTCCCTCCTTCTTTTAAAAGTTTGATCTGAAATAATCAGTACAGACTCACAACAATGACAGTATTTTCTAGTCTACTAACTAGATCAACCAAAATTTTTTATTCTTTGAATAAATCTTAACTCATTTTCCAGATGCTTATACAATAAGGAGTCAAATAAGAAGACAATATCTGAATAGGTTTACTAGTTTTCAAATAAAAAAACAACACTTGATAAATAAATTACAGTCTTAATAAAAGTACTTCAATTTTAACACAATAACATCTAAACAGCATTCATAACACTAATATGTCAAGTTTTAAGTCAATCCTTTATTTTCATCACTGATGCACTCTTATGCTAGTCTACAAACCATAAATGCATTTCAATCTAACTTAACCATTATGATGAATAAATGTTATATCCAAATGAAATTATTCAGTTTTTCAAATAGAAGGAAGACATTTTCAATTTTATACCTCAGAATTCTATTTGTATTCTATTATTTGTGATTATTAATAACAACTAAATTATGTACTTAAAATTTTCCTTAGCTGAAAATGTATTTCAGATAGATATTTACTTCTGTTCCCCACTAACGGCTATCATCTTGTGTGCAAGTGCTGCTGAATTTCCTGCACATGCCACAAACCTTGAACAAACTCCCATCCCTACATACAATCATAGTGCAGTAGCCCTCAACCAATAAGATAGTGACACAAACTCCATGCTTGGTAATCCTTGTAAGTATTAGCACATGATCATTGGCTCTTTTTTGTCAGGGCAAATAAAATGCACTAGAAGTGGAGAGAAAGGGTGGGCAGTGCACTTTGAGAGACCATATCCTTCTCAAGTAAGGAATACCCTTTGCCGATCTTGTTTTTCTTCATTTATATATTACATGTAAATTCGATGACGAGGAACCCACTTTGAGACTAATAATGGCTGGAGACGGCTTAAATGGGTAATGAAGAAAAACTTTAATATAAGTTTAACATGACAGCAAATGTACAACGTTTCGACAAGGTTTTGTCA
The DNA here is from genome assembly GCF_000517525.1 of Limulus polyphemus. Taxonomy (NCBI): domain Eukaryota; kingdom Metazoa; phylum Arthropoda; class Merostomata; order Xiphosura; family Limulidae; genus Limulus; species Limulus polyphemus. The sequence goes on along the minus strand of NW_013665843.1, from coordinate 164,832 downwards.
TCATTTGGTACCT
>NW_013665843.1:158092-164621 GCF_000517525.1 Limulus polyphemus | reverse complement strand
AGGTACCAAATGATGACAAAACCTTGTCGAAACGTTGTACATTTGCTGTCATGTTAAACTTATATTAAAGTTTTTCTTCATATTACATGTACATCACAGAGATATTTACAGTAAAGGTAAATTTAGTGCAAGTGGTAACATGTTGCAAAGGTAGGTGGAACATGAGAATGTGTAGTGTGGCTAGGGTGTTAGACTGTTCTGTCTTGCTGAAATACTTAAACGAAATAGATATTGTAAGGACAGGTGGAGAGAGGAGGAGCTCTCACCAGTGACCTAATGCAAATCCTAATCCCATCCAGTTGGACATATTCACCAGGAACTGAGAGATATTGTGATGGGATGTCCTGTATCACGCTTCCAGGTAACACCTCAGCTCTACCTCTCAAATGACAAGGGGGCCAAATCAGTATCTTACCAGAGGAAAGGCACCACCTGTAGAGGAAGCTCTTCATACTCACATCCCTAGCAGCTTGGGACTGGGAAGTATGGGTTCTTCCACGCTCCACAAGAAGAATGGGGAGAACACTGTCATCAGGCACAGTGATCTGGAATTGGGTCCCCATCAGAAGACAATACAATGGGTTACTACACCTAAAGACAGCAAGCAAGAAGCAGGTGTGAGGACAGGACTACACCTAGTACTATCTGTTTCTTGTTGTTGTTGTTTTTTTAAAGTTGCAGAAGAAATGGCCATGTCAGTTTTAAATATACTGTCAAAGCAGGCTTGCAGAAATTTTATCACAATGGTGAGCAGTGAGAAAGGCTGGATGAGTTCAATGCTTTCCATTCTCCACTGCTTGATGCAGATTTCAGGTAAGCATGCCCTGTGAGACAAAACCGGCCACTCAACAGGTTTTGATGGCATCAAGTATAATGAACATAGGGTGTAGTTCTTCATGTAACATACAATATGATGAATTTAAAGTTGATGATGAGGAGCCCAATTTTTAGGAAATAAGTTTGGAGACGACTTGAATGGGTAATGAAGAAACTTTCTATAAATGTACAATGTTTCAACAAAATTATATCATCATCAGGTATTAGTAGTTTGCATAGACACAGAAATAGATATACAGCATGGAACATAGAGGTCACATGACCTGAGATTGCTTAATAGCTTAGTAAAAGTATCTTGTTACCCCAGGATGTTGGTTTTCAGTATGATTGTTTTCTTCAATTGAATTTGTTGGTGAGTGGTTCTTTTTTATAATTAGAATGTTTTGTATAGATATAATGTGGTTTTTTGAGTTGCAACGGTGGTAAACATTGGAGGTTTTTTTATTCTGTTTAGTGAATCTGGTTTCCAACTTTTTCTGGTTTCTCCAAAGTAGAATTCAGGATAGTTATTGCACATTATTTCATAAATGACATTGGTATCATGTGATTCTTTATAATTTTTATTTGGTAATGATTTTAGTTTAGGACCAGGTTTGTGAGTGAATTTGAAGTCAACAGGAATTTTATGTTTAATGACAAGTTTTCTCCAAGTGTTGATTATTTTTTAACTGATTTCAAGGATAAATGGTAAACTGCAGTTTAATGTTGTTTTTTGACAATAGTTGATGGAAATTTGTTAGTTTGACTGAAGGAATGCTTTATAAAGTTGATTTCTTCATCTACGTAGTCAGTTGAGCAAAGTTTGAAGGTGTGTTTATAAGGTTTTTAGTATATTTTTTTTTGAATGGATTCATGCATGGAATTCCAGGGATTGAAGAGGCCTGTTTGAGTAACTTTTTAGTTAATTTTGGTTTTGAACATGTGTCAGATTTAATAATGTTGAGGTTAAGAAAAGATAACTGCTTGTTATTTTCCTGTTCAATAGTGAATTTAATGTTAAGGTGAATGGAATTTATGTGTTTGGTAGAAGTGAAACAAGTAAAAGTGTCATTGACAAATCTGTACCAGTAAAGGGGAGGATAAAACATGATTGTATGGCTTGTGTTTTAATCTGAGTCTGTTCAAAGAAAGTTTTTGTTGTTAAAAATGAAGTTGGTTTTTGTTGTTGTGAGTTCTAAGAAGGAAACAAAACATGTACTGGGGATGTGAATTAAAGGATTGGGGTCATCAAGGTAGAGATCAAGTACAATATTAAAAGCTTCCTTGATCATAACTTTGGCGAAAAGTGACACAACATCAAAGTTAGCCATTAAGACTTTAGGGTTTAGTTGGTCTAAAAGGGGGGGGGGGGAGAGAATTTGCCCATCAGGCACTAGCCATAAAGTCTTTTACTGGAGACAGTGCAATAATGATCTTGAAGATCACCTCATCTCATAGTAGGTACTGGGTGAGCCAGGGTGGATGGTATGAGCACTCTCTGTTATCTTGGCTCGATGCATGTTTTGGGTAAATATACCCCAAGAGGCAATATGAGCTGCCTAGTGGGATCCTACAGATGGAGGATGGATTGAAGAATGGCCTTGAGTAAAATCAAAATTCTAAAGGAGATGAGATAGCCATGAGATATAAATACTGGGTGATGAAGAGGTGTGAGGTAGTCCACATACAAACCTGTAAAAAAAAAAAGAGAGAGAATGGTGCGAATAAATGGGAGGAGAAAAACTGAAGGGAGGATACTCGAGATAGCATACAATTATCACCTTCAGAAGGGCATGTACAAAATGTATGGGTTGGTTAATTCAATCTGTAACGGGATAAGGCAAAAGGACCTAAGTAGAGGAGGGGTCCAAGATACAAAAGGACAGTGAACGGAACCACAAGGATGATGAGTGTGACAAGAGGACAAGACCATCTGCCCAGGTCAGAAATGTCATTGAAAAAAAGTAATAGGAGGAAGGAATATGAGAGAGAGAAAAAAGGAATGACCACTTTCCCCTGTCACGGATTATGAGGGAAAGAAGGACTGGCCAGGACGGAGAAGGGAAGTGCAGCAATGAGAAAGTGGGAAGAAACAAGGGTATAGAGATGTGAACAACAGAAATCAACATCAAATAGGAATAGGATTAATGTGTCAAGGAGAATAGAAACATCTCCTTGAGGTGTGATTAGGATCTGGGTGAGAGTGTGAAGAACCATAGCAGTAATCCAGTCAGGCAAAAAGTAGGAAGGGGCAGTGGATAAAGAAGGAATGAAAGAGTGTAAAAAAGAGCTAAGGAAGAAATTATTCTGTGACATCAGAAAAGGCAGAAGGTGAAGGAAATGCTGCTCAAAAATCAGAGATATAAGATATGTACAGTTCATGGAAAAACCTTCTCATCAAAGAGGAGGAATATCTGACAATGTAATGAAGTCAAAGGGAAATGGTAATAATGAGACCAAGATGATAAGTGTGTCCCGTACATTGGCAGAACAAGTGGTAGAACAATGATGGGAGTAAGACAAATGGACAGCTCAATGATCAAGAAAGTGGACCAGACAAATCCCACACAATGATAAAGGGATGTCATATACTGAGGAATGAGAGATGTGGGACGGTGGATCAAAAGGGATACAATATGTGAAAAAGGGAAATCAGGGCTGAGACAAGGAGATGGACTAATAAACACAAAGTTGAAATCATCTGTTAGGGGCTACAAAAAGGGTGTTCCAAAACAGAGCAAGAACCTGAGAGAGATGGAGAGAAGGATATGCATAATAAAAAAGTAGGGACTAGTCCAGACTGAGGGCACAGACAGCCAGGGCTGAGAAATGAGGCACAGGAGATCAGAATAGAGGAAGTTTTGTAATGAGGGGTGTTGCAAAGCAACAAAAGGAAGAGAAACAATTTAGAAACAATGTAGAACAATGAAAGACTAGTGGATAAGGAACTAATTTGTAGGTAGGACACAATCTTGCTGAAAAGACAGCCCACTACAATGTGCAGTGCCCCCAAAACATGACAGGTTATGAAACTCATCCAAATGGAATAGGCCAAGAACTGTGTCTGAATATTATCTTCTATATGTACATGTTAACGTGTAGTGAAAGAATATTAAACATTATCTACTATGAGTACATTGTATGTAGTAAGTAGCCACAACTAAACATTGACTACGTGTAATGCGGTATGTAGTAAACAATTATGTCTAAACCTATCTTCTAATGGTATGTGAAGGAGCAAGTAATCAGATCTAATCACTTTATATATATATATGGTCTATGTGGACATGTTAAGGAGTATTAAACAAGGACAAAACATTATCTACATTGTGCACATGCTAAGAAGTAATTAACTATAACAAAATATTGTCATCGAGGTGTAACATGTTATGGAGTAAATGATTATGTCTGAAATCTATCTTCTAATGGTATGTAAAGGAGTAAATAACCAGATCTAATCATTATAGTCTATATGTACATGCTAACAATTAATGAACTATAACAAAATATTATCATCTATGCGTGACTTGTCAAGGAGTAATGGACAAGAACTGAATGTTATATTCCATGTTTCAAATTGAGGAAGAATACATGGTACTGAATTATTATCTTCTATGTGTACAAATTAGATAATAAAGTATGTCGAACATTACCTTCTAAGTGACATAAGGAGTAAGGAACTAAAAATAAACAACATATTCTGTGTATTATAGGTTAAGAAGTAATGAACTAGAACTAAACATTAACATGTAAGTGTACATGTTCAAAAATAAGTAGCTATCTCTAAACATCAGCTGCAACATGTATACCATGACCAAACACTATATTCTAAGTGGGATGTGATATAGAGTAATTAACTATGTCTAAAATCATCTTCTTTGTGTATACATGAAGTGGTGATTAGCTTTGTATAAAGGTTATCTTCAATATGAACACATTAAGGAGTAATTAACTATGTATAAACATTATCTCCAATGAGTTACATGTTTAACCTTTCAAATGGGTAGGTCAAGGTGTGCATGTCACAACCTTTTATAGTTACATTCAAAATTTAATTGAACTACTTTATTATCAATGTATAAGAATAAATTTACATCAAACATAATTAATAAACGAAATTTTAATAATATTTAAGTTTTAAGTTCTTAGTTTTATATGGAAATATTTAAAGAAAATCCTCAATCTTCCCTATTATTAAAACTGTGACATTTGCTCTCCAGGTACTCCCTCTTCTCTAATTTATTTACCACACCACTGAAAAATACAGAAGTTAAGGTAAATTACTATCTAAATATGGATGCATGCACATATCATTTCCATAACAGACACATGAACAAGCGTATTATTATTATATATATATTTGCATGTTTTGATAAATCATTTCCAACAATGAAAGAACTATTTAACTAACTTACATATGATATAGGCCAATAGCCTAAACATTTTTCTTAACTATTTTATTGTTGGTGTTTTAGGCTGATAAATTTTATAAACATTTGTTGTTTGAAAATGTCACAAAGTAATATGTGTATTTCCATCAAACAAATTCAGTACAGGAGTCTTATGGAAATTTGTAGGGAGAAATCCACATTATCACACTATTTCAGGTTTTGTACTATTTTGCATGTATGATATGTTTTCAGGTAAAACAGTTTATGATGAATAAAATAACTTAAGCCTAAATTATTGTACTTGAAGATAAGATTTCCTCCAGCTTTTCATATATTTTTGCCACAAATTTTTATGGCAATTTTATTGGTTAACTCGAAGTATTTAAACAATTCTTACCCAAAAATATTTTCAAATTGTTTTTTTGTTATATTTTGACTTTAGTATAATTCATGAAGAAAAAATGAATATTTTAACTTCAGCATAGCTGCAAAGTTTTACTTGTGACCATAACAACTTATTTGTCGATTTTTTTAAAAGTATTTTGCTCATCAAAAAAAACCTATTAACCCTCAAGAATATAATATCCATTTCTTGGTTTTGAAGCATTTCCTGTAGTTTTTGTATAGGCCTTGGTTGAATCTTACTGTGGTGACACATCAAGTGGTTTAATCTATTACTCATAAAACACAACTTGGAAAATAGTTATAAAGAAAGTTTAAATACAATTATATAGAGCAAGTATTAGACCATCACACATTAATAGAGTAAATATGTAGGTTTAAGAGTTTTTCTTTTGTTTTAAGGTTTCTATAAGAGTTCCTTTCTTTGTAACTTGTATATTAAAATACATCTGTTAGCTAACTGTAGAAACTGCCTTCAATGAGAAGACATCATATAACTTTGAGATACGGTAGGTAAGCTTATACAACTTTGAGACAAACTGAATGGGTAACAAAAACTTTATTTGAAAGTTTAACACAGTAACAAATGTACAATGTTTGGAGAAGGTATTATTATGATCAGGTTTAAGGGAATATATATATAGTACAAAGCATAGAAATCATATGACAAAAGATATTAAGTCATCAAGAAATTAATGTCGCGTTTTGGAACACTTTCATTAACCACCCCACAAAAAACGTACATCACGTATAATATTTAAACAAACTGCCTAAATGTCACATTAGTATAGCCTATATAATGTTAAAGTTTAGTATACTCTAATCCTTTATAGTTATGGCACACGATGAGACACATATTTGGCATGTAATACTGTTTGAATACAAGAAGGGAAACAATACCCCTATAGCCACAAAAAATA
>NW_013665843.1:148351-157532 GCF_000517525.1 Limulus polyphemus | reverse complement strand
ATGTTCGTAAGTGTCAACGATGGTTCAGCAAATTTCATTCATGTGGTTTTGGCCTAAAAAACTGTGATGGCAGGGACCGACATATTGGAATTGATATTGATGCTGAAGACACTTGTTGAGTCTATCCCAAAGTAACACACTCGTGAAATTGTTCTGAAATTGCATGTCTCTCATGAAACAATATGAAAACATCTAAGGAATATGGGAAAACTGCATAAAGAAGGTGTTTGGGTGCTTCATGAACTTTCGGATCATCACTGTTTCCAACGTGTGAACATTGCTTAATCTCTTCTGGAGCATAATGCGTGTGAACCATTTTTGGACAGAATTGTCACTGGTGATGAAAAATGGGTTTTCTATGCAAATATTAAAAGTCAAAAACAATGGCTCAGTCCTAGACAAAAACCACTTATGACCCAAAAACCTGGACTCCGTTTACAGAAAGTGATGCTTTGCATTTGGTGGGACATCAAAGGAGTAACTCATTTAAAACTCCTCAATCCACAACGAATTGTCAATGCAGATATCTAAAGTCAGCAAATGGAATGTTTCAATCAAGCCTTTCATCAGAAATGCCCTTCACTCGTCAATCTGAAAGGTGTCTTCTTCTTCACGACAATGCACGTTCAGATGTGGCACATTTGATGCGACACAAGATTATGGAGTTGGGTTCGGAAGTTCTCCCCCACCCACCATATTCTCCAGATATGGCACCATCAGATTACCATCTTTTTTGTTCACTGCAACCCCATCTTAATGGGAAAATGTATGCAACTGTGGAAGGTGTTAAAGAGGACATCGACATGTTTTTTGCTTTAAAGCCAAGTGATTTCTTTAATCAGGGCATTAACAACGTGATTGTATGATACAAAAGAATCGTTGATATGAATGGAGACTATTTCATTTAATAAATGTTTTGTTTTGATAAGTTGTTTGGGTTTTTACATCTAAAAAACCGACATAAATTTAATAGTTTAAGTCTTAATAACAGCATCTTTTGGAAGTTGGGTCCTTTGTTTAAAATTAGAATGTTTTTACTTTTTTTTAATAAATATACTGTGGTTTATTGAGTTGCAATGCTTGTAAACATAAGGATTTCTTTTTTCTTTTTTTTATATTATGTTCATCTAATAAAATAAATTTATAATCTAATCCATAAGTTTACTGTATAGAGTGTACAGTAGGCAACTGCAAAATGTTGTGATGGCTCAAATCTTTATTTAATACTGTTTTTGTGTTTTTCCTCTTTAGAAAACACACATTAATAAATAATCTAACTGACTACTACACTGTTTGTACTTGTAAATGTGTTATTTTAAATAAAAACATTATATGGTGTGAGAGTAAAACAAGTTTTCATAACCAAGGTATCAATTTATTTGATTTACAGAAGGTCAGTGTGGGATTATTGAATATTTGAGCAAGTAGGAAATGTCCATAAAAATATTTGTTTTGTTTTTTTTGGAATTGTGCAAATGGCTTCCTTCTGAAGACGTCTATCATATGAAATTCAAATTCAAAAATTACTTAATAAAACAATAACAAATTAATGTAAAAGAAAACAGGAAAATTAATACCACATCAAAAAAACTGCAGTGGTTGAAGAAGCTAAGAAAGTATCACATTCCTCTCTCCCCCCTTTTTTGCCTCAACAGGTTGTAGGGAGCATGGTGTACTAACCAAATGTAACAGACTAATGAACTCACTGATTAATCAATTAGTAAATACAACTAATCACCCAGTTCCAGGCATTAATAGTAAAATCTACAGCCGGGCAATTAGTGTTATTTACTAATCAATTAATTGATGGGCTCATTAATCAATTAGTACACAATGTCCCCCCACCAACAACCAATACAAGCAAAAAAAATAAAAATTGGTTTACGTTTTCCTTTTTTTAAAGTAATTTTGTAATTAATCTTGATTTCATATGATAGATATTTTCAGAAGGACACCATTTGAACATCCACAAAAACATTTTCCCATAAGTGTTATAGATATTTCCTATGTGGCAGATGAATCGCTAGTGTTAACAAAAACTAAACTATTGCCATTGTTTGCTTTTCAAATATGCAGTAATCTCACAATGATCTTCTGTAAATCAAATAAATTAATAATTAAACAATGAAAACATGTTTAACTCTCACAATAAGGGTAATAATGTTTTTATTTAAAACCTGTCATGATTACAGTTACAAATAATGAAGTAACTAGTTATACAATTTATTTACGTATGCTGTTTGAATAGGACAAACACAGTAACGATATTCAATAAAGATTTGAGTCATCACAATATCTGACAATTGTTTACTATATTCACTAAGCAGTAAACAGATACAAAAAACATATAAAATTATAGTATGAAAACTATAAAAGACAATTTGAGGTCATGAGCTCAACTGATTAAGCTGAGCTGGTAGCAAGAGAGGGTTTAGTCGAATTGACCGAGTTTGTAACCATTTTGTACTCGTTATAGTTTCCATATTATAACTCTTATTATAGCTTATCTTTCATCACAAAATTTGACAGACTTTTAGCAAACATTACACGTCTTTTGTGTCAGATTGTTTGATGAAGTATTTTAACTATAAATTTTTTCATGAACATAACAAGTCTATTTTTTCAGAGTGCAAAGTGGTTTTCAGGTTAAGATTAAAAATACTTTCCATCATCTCAAAAATCTAATTTCATTTGCATAATCTCTAAAACCTCCTAACTAAATTTCTAATGTTTTTTTTTGGTAAAACTTTATATTTTATCTGTTATTTTCAGTGCCATAAAAGAAATCTGAAATAAATCTAAATTACCATTTTTTTTCTTTCTAGAATGACTTCAAATTGTAACACAAAACTACATTAGTTTATCTTTAATAGCTTTAAACTCATACCAGTATTCATCTATTTATACTTAAATTTTGTTGTATTATTGTCCTTTGAACAGTGCCTAATATTCACAACACACAAGTTGAAAATCATATGGCAAACATGCAGCTTATGTTATGGTATCGAATTACATAATATTCAAACTACTCCCCAGTTGCTCGTCAGCATACCTTGTGAAAAATGATTATTATTATTTATTTTACCTTACCTAACCTAAAAGTTGTCCAATTTTTACATTTTTGTGACTTTTATAATAATAAACATAGAACCCCACATGAAAAACGTGAAATAAAGTACTTATCTGGGTCTTATTTTCTTGACTGTTGACTGTCACGATGACACTTAACCCTACTTTTTTTTTTCACACTAATGGTACTACTGCACTAAATAATTTTTTATTTAATTAAGTAATGCTCAAAAGAACACAGAATAACATCATAACAAAAGTGGAATATGTCTCATAACTATCATAAATTTCCTGGCTTTCTAACTATGCTAAAAGATCAATTAGAAATTCAGCTAAACTCATCGATGTGTTTCCTGTGGGAATAAAGCTTGAACTGGAAATGAAACTGACAATTCTCTGTGCAGAAAACAAAGTAATATAATACGTCATTCGATAGATTAAAACCTTGGCTTTCTATTGGTTATAGATAATATAGTATTGAACACCAAAGATAAAAACTGGCAATTTCAACAGGTGGGCATGGCAAGAGATGTATGATTTTGTATTTTATTGCTTTGTAACAAAATAAGATTGAAGGCTATGAAAATTATGCTTTGCCTTAGGGATGACAACATTACAATGAGTAATTTACTTTAAATTTCATATTTCTTGGTGAGGTGGAAAATAAATTAGAAAAGAGGGTATGACTAGAGTAAAATTCCACAATTCTCATACTATGGGAAATTAAGGACGTTTTTTAAGATTGCCTTATAAAATTAAGAACTTAAAATGCACATACTATTAAAATGTGATTTATTAGCTGTGTTTTTATTTTGGATTTATCTGTATACCATGATAACAAAGTACTGTAACCTTCAACTGCAGTTGACATCATATAATGTTAGTGTAGGCAAATGCAGTTGTCATATGATGCAAGCATTTTTCATGTAACATTTTGAATGGGCTGCTGCAAAAATTCAAGAATCTTAACACATGAAGCGGTAGGCATATTTACACAAACCTCATATGAAGGGTTAAGTAAATTTTGAATGTAACTCACTAAAACCTTGTGACACAAGTAGAAGTGCAAAGGTGTATAAAATTACAACAGAAACATTTACAATCCAAATTCACCAAAATCACTTCACAATGATAACAATTATAAGCATAAATGCATATAAGGTTAACATCCTAAAGGTATTACAATATGATGGCAATCAAAAGCTGTGTTTGAAGTGATGCCCATTGGCAATAATGTGTCTGGATGTGTTCGACATTGCTGACATGTACATCTTCTGGTAATTCACCACAAACTCCAGTATATGGAACTTCAATACATTACTCCATCATCGAGCACAGTTGCACAAGCACATTCTTTTATATATTCCCAATATGTCACACACAAAAAATCTATAGGGAAAGGAGAGAAAATTCAATGTCCTATAAAAGTGTGATCTAGCTAACTGTGAATAGTATATACTGCAGAGTATTCAAAATGGTAATGGGTAAGTACCTAGAACCTCCAACACTACTGCTTGCAGTAACAGCAGGTGCTTGGCCCCTTTAATCCTATCACTACAGATTTTCCTATGGTTATGGGTTAAAGGACATGTCATCATGTTTGCAGACTTCATTCAAAATTTTGTTGTTCGACTATTTTATGAATGTATGTCAAAAGGTTTGGTATCAAATTGTAGATTATAATTCAAATGTCAGTATCATACATTAGTTAATTTCTTACTTTAAAAGTAAATATTAAAAAAAAAACATCCTAAATATCAATTTTTGTACATCACATGGTATGTTGAATGCAGCTTTGGTTCAAATTAGATGTTTGTGATGTCCCAATACAAAGTCTATAGTTTCTTATTTTACTGACCTTGTCAAGCAAGAATGTAAAATAAGAACCTCCTATCTTTTATATTTGCTGAGATATCACTATATTTAACGAATCAAAAACAATGGTCTGCCACCTCTTTCATTTTAGGAAAAACTTGCTTATGTGCACCTGCTTTGCTCTATCATGTGTTTATAACCAAACAAAAGCTCAGAATGTCTTCTTCGTGGTTTTCTCAGCCTCTTGAAGGTGGGAATTTCCCAAGATCATTTCTTTTGTTTCCAATCTCAGAAGGAAAGGGTAAGTGAAAATGTTGTTCGAAAAACAATTTTTTTTAGACCCAAATACAGTTAAGTTAGTAAGTCTGATAAATTACAGTGCAATTTTGTGATATTGTTAAAATAACTTATCATATTTTGTTATTTCAAAATACACATATAAAACCTAAAAAAGTTATTTTGTTTTACATCCTCCAAGTGCAAAATTCAGTAAGGCTTAGCATGCAAGATACGGCAAGCGAGTACAAATTTCTTTACAATCGTAATTAGTAGAGATAATTGTTTTCTATATTTATTTATTTACTGTTCTATATTTTAAGAAAAATAACTTAAATTTAAGAACTTATTTGTAAATAGTAGTAATATATATACATATGTAATGTATTATAACCGAAATGTGACTGTATTATACAAAACAGGTCACTTTGTAATGGCCAGTTTTATACAATTGGGTACAGTAACATGAGTGAACATGCGCAGCATCATTGCAACATTTATAATGTTAGTCAGACATGGCTGAAAGGTCATTAAAATAGAAATAATAATTATATACAGATGTATAATTTTATGAGATTTACACTATTTAGACTGAACATTTGTGGTTTCGTTTCATAATTTGTAGTAATTCTAGAATGAAAAAAAGAGTAATTTATATCTATTTCTTAATTTTTTATTGTGATTAAGAGGTTGGTCAAATCAACCAAACCCATACATACATACAAAAGTGAAAATAACAGATAAAATGTGTTTTTTTCTAAAAAAATAATATTTGATAATTATATAGAGCTTATTAGGAAGGTATAAAGATTTTGCATGTGAAATTTGACAATTTTATGAAGTATAGAATTATTTTTTAATCTTAAAATCAAAATTACTTTGCATGTTGGAAAAAATGCACAAGCAAATCATTATTTGAAAAATCTTAAACTTAATAAAAAAATCTGATATTTTGTGCTCAGAAGCCTTTTAATGTTTAGTTATAATATACAAAATTATATAAAGATATGCATACTGTATTAAAAATTATAGTATGAAAACTATAACAAGCACAAAATGGTTATATGGTCAGTTCCTGCGACTGAACCCATAGTGAGAGAGTTAATCACATGGTGTAGAATTCAGGTACATGTAGCTGAACAGTTTTCCTGAGCCAATGTAGATTAGTGTCTGCTCAGTAGTAAGTGTTATGAATGTTAATAATTCCATCACAACCAAAATAGGCTTCATCTGTCCAGATAATGTTATTCCAGAACCCTGAATGCTCCCTCATTTCTATCAGAAACACATTGCACATATAATAATTTTTTTTGCAATCGCCATCATGCAACCTTTCAAATGAAATGCTTGAAACCTGTTTCTGTTGAGCACCTTAACAACAAATGCTTGAGTAACCCCAGTATTATAAGAAACATTTTGGTATTGGTATCCAGATTTTGTGTGACAAATGCCTATATGGTACCTTCATTATCAATATTAGTTTTTGTTACTTGTCAGCTCACATGGAGTCTATATGCAAATGATCCTGTAGTATGCAGCCACTGACGTGAAAAGTTATGTTTATGGAGGCACCGTTTGGCAGAAGTCCTGGCGTTTTGGTAATACTCTTTATGCAGTAGGACTATGTTAAGCTGTTCTTAAACTAAATATTATACCATCATATGGATAACCTAGGAGCAGCAACACAATTCTTATGTGCTACTTTTTATGAGGAGCTTTAATACATATTAATCTTCTTGACCCTCAAAAGTTGCTATGACCTGCTTATGCAAAATTTTGAACTTGTGCTTCAAATGAATGTTTGTGTAACAACCCTTGTAATGATCGGACTTGGATTTTCTTCAGCACAATATATATGCATGAAATAGGTGCTTTATGCCTATAACTGTTGTTCTTGAGGAGCTATTATTTTTTTTGTTTAAAATGTTTCATTTGTTATAGTTACACCTTCACTACTGAAATTTTAGATATATAATGCATAATAATAAAATATTTGAAGACCATGACCTTGAATGTCATCCCAGAGTGGGTCCCCAACACTCCAATCCATAACACTAACAAGTATTTTCCTATACTTCATTTCTGCATTATTTATTTGTCAATGCATTTCTGAATCACCCTGTATTTGTGTGTTTTTATATATACAAATAATTAGCATTTGAATATGCATATTAATATTAATATAGTTGATATAGTTTTCAATAAAAACAAAATTGCAAGAAATTGCCCATCAGTGCTAAAAGGACAAGAACATTTATCAGCCATGAGGCCATCCATATACACCAAACATATATCTTAGCATACTAATATTTGTGTTAAATCATGCTTTCCATTGTCATAACAAATGTGTACTGTAAACTTATATAACTGTACATATAAAAACTAGTGTGTAATGAATACTCATAACAAAATAAGGTAGGCTTTTTTTCATGAATAATTGAAAGACAATGACAGAAAATTAATTGTATTGTTATAATAAAACTATGTCTATATTTAAAAGATTTGGGTATAGAATTTAGAAAAGTGTTTTACACAGTATGATCTGCATACTAAATTTCATGAAAAAATTTGATTTATTTTATAGAGTACTAAATTGGGCCTGCTCACAGAGCACTCAAAGGGTTATTACATATATATTTAAAAGACTAGTTTCTGCACTGTACAGAAAATCAGGTTTGTTGATTTGTAATAATGTAAAACACATAGAGAATTTACAGTATTCAAATTTAACAAGAATCAATATATAATTTTCTAAATCAAGGTAACTTTTAAATTCACTGTGGTTCTTCACAATGATTTTTACCACAATTTTTCTATCTACCTTCATCTCCATAACTTTGATCATATCTTCCTTTTCTTCTAAAATGAGACGGAGGTTCTGTTCAAGATGAGCTTTGGCTTGTTGTTCTAGTTGACACTGTTCTCGAAGCTCACCAATTCTTCGCAGTGCCTTGTCTTGACTTTCAGCGAGTGCATTCTAGAAAAGAAAAAATTAAGCTAAAAATATAATTCCTAAAGTATAATGAAAACAGTCATTAAAGAATCATCTTAGCATACCTTGACAGAAGTTCAACAAAAATGCTTGATAGTTCTTTTTTTTAATTGTTTTTCAGACAAAACTCAAAAAAGTTTCTCACTGTTTGCAAACAATATCAAAATAAGTCTTCATAAGACTAGTAATGGGAACAATGCCATAACTCAAAAAATGCCCCTGCCTCCCTCAAATAAAAAGTAACTGGGCCCCCTATATTTATTCCCCTTATTGGCAACTCTCAGGTTTATCAGGCGCAAGAGCATGTACTTACACCACTGATGGGGAACTTTACTGGGTGACACCACAAGTGACACATTAATGCTTTCAAAACTATAAATATTAGTAAACTTTTACATCTAATGGTGTGAGTGATACATGTACAAACAAAATAGTGGAGGTGGAATTGATGAAAGTTTGAAACTGGCTGGCTATTTCTTTAATAGTTCTCTTTTTAGAAATATGTAAAAAAAAAAACATTTTAAATTAAATTGCTTTTATTCATTTCATTTTGAAGTCCATTTGTTTGCTCAAATATATTTCTAATTTTATATATTAATAAAATATATTGAACATATTACACATTTATTTGTTATTCAGCTATACTAAATCCTGACATCTATTTGAATATATAACCAAACAGTATAATAAACCTATTTTAAATCTTACATCTTTAATTATTGGAAAAGCTTGCACTAATTATAATTGAAATATTTGTTAAAAATGAGAAAGAAATGATCATTGAATACTATTTGTATTAATAATTACAAACATAATACATTAATGCTTTTCTTAAATGTTTTGTAACTGTCAAAAATATACTGTTACGACAGTGGGGGGTCACGTGATGAGTATTCTAGAAGATTCGCTAGTGTGTTACGACAGCGGGGTCACGTGCCAAATATTCTAGAAGATTCGCTAGTGTGTTGTGACGGCGTTGCGTCAACTGACACTGGTAGCACATGTTGAGAGTCTTAAAGTTTCTAGAAC
>NW_013665843.1:146579-147351 GCF_000517525.1 Limulus polyphemus | reverse complement strand
CACAACATGATAAATACAGCTTGTAATAAATAATACATAAAAGGTTTCTGTTTTGTATGGATATTCCTATTATTATGTAGTAACTCAACATTCTATTTTCAAAGTTGGCCATTAACTCTTTCAGCACAGGCTCATTCCCTGGAACCAACTTCGTTATAGTTTTCATAATATAACTTTTAAATTAGTATGCAAATTTAATGAAATTTGGCACATTATCAGTAAACATTACAATGCTTTTGTTACAACAGTGGAAGTCACACGATGCTGGAAGCATGCGTGCTGGAGTTTCTTGAAGGATCATGACTGTTCCTGGCAACTCTAGTCTTTTCTAGGCGCCCTCTATTTTAGTATATAAGCCCGGCAAATAAAGCCTAGATAGATGGAGACAGAGACAGATAATTGAGTCAAGTGAGCGGTAGTGATCGTAAGTAAAGTGCGTGAATCGTTGTGAATTATAGCCTGTGTTTAAGTTAAAGTGACTGTGGAAATTCTGTGTATTATAAAGTTGTATCGAGAAATAATAAACTAGTTTTAATTAAGAAAGGACTTGTATTGCTGAAGTTTCTCGGAAATAATTTTACAGGAAACTATCAAACAAGCAGATACGTAACACTTTCGTATGCAAAATATAAAATTTTTTCCAAGTCTTAAGGTTCGTAAAGTAATGTTTTTCTCCTGTTTCTTTTTTTTTTTTTCTTTTCGCATGTTGGCTATCTATCATGCAAAATAATTTTCATTTTAAGATTAAAAATACTCCTATGCAAAGTTTGAA
>NW_013665843.1:139802-145579 GCF_000517525.1 Limulus polyphemus | reverse complement strand
CTATTTTTACAATTAAAATATCTTATAGTAAATAGTTTGTTTGTGAGCATAATACAATCAGTATTTGAAATGTTTGCACTTACAGACTAAAACTTCTGGTTAATATAGGGTAAGTAGGTTTGAGTGGCTGAGAAGAAGCATGTTAATAGCTAACAGTGAAGCTCACGATACTACATCAGTAAAGATTTAATTTAAATATAGGACTTTGAATATGACTCTTGTTGACAACAGTGTCTTTTAAGCTGTAACCCAAAGTTAACATTTTCCTTATCTAAAAGTGTATTTCCAATAGATACCTCTTCACACAGAAATCCGATCTTCCTCATGCATTTGCTTACGAGATTTGCATGCCACTAGCCTTGAAGTAACTCCTTCCAAAATTCACGTTTGATGTGAAATGTGCTAGTGCATGATGATGCCATCATGTGAAAAAAGCCCTCCACAAATAGGAAGACAACACAATCTCCATGTACAGTATCTCCTCCTATGCACTCTTGATAACTTCATTCTTTGAATTAGCAGGACAAAAACAAATGTGCACTGGAAGTGGGAAGGATGGGTGGGAATGTGTGAGGAGGTATCCATCACAAATGGTACAATCCCACACTGAAATGATGGAAGAGCTAGTACACAAGTTTACACAGATGAGCTCCTTTTAGAAAGCTTCTCTGGTAGAAGTCGATATCAAGCAGGACACAAAACAGCCAGGTGATATAGATAATGAGAGATGAACATGTGTGGAGTCGTCCACATGTCTGCTTAGAGGTTCTTGTCCGTAGGCTGATGAAAATGGAAAGCAAGAGAATGAGTCAGGTGATAAAACAAAGTGTGAAGATGTGTGTGAAATAGCCTGTGAGCATCTACACCCAGAGATGAATATACCAACTGAAGGGATCAACAATCCCATTCTGTAAGGGTAAAAGGAGAGAGGTCCCTGGAAGAAGAGTGTCCCAGGGTAGGGACAGACAATGGTGAGGACCCTGAAAGGGAGAAGTCTGTGATAATCAACACTGAACAGAACACAGGTCCCACTTGGATCCAAACAATCATATAGGTGGGAGACAGAAGGAAGGAAGACAGGAAAGTAAGGTTACATTCCAAAGTGGTTAAAAGTTTTAGGAAGGAAAGATCAGTCCGGGGAGAGAATATAAGTGTCATGACAGAGAGTGTGAAAAGCACCAATGGCTAAGACATTTGAATGTCTTTGATCACAGATGTGAAGGAGAAGGAAATAAGTCTGGGGAGGAAGACAGTACAAAGAGTAAGATTCAGATGGCTTGAATGGGACACATGTGAGAGTGTGAACAAGCACAGTAAGATCCCAGTCAGGCATTGGAAGTTGGATAAGGAAGTCGGAGAAGAACGAAGGAATGGAACAGTATGGAGATGATAAGTGAAAAACACCCTGTGGTTCTAGGAAAGGTGAAATGTAATGGATAAGACTGCCCCATAACCAGTAGTGACAAAGACTGACAAACCATGGATTAACAGCCAGAAAGGTGGTTTGCAGATGGAAAGGAGCAGCAGGTAGACCAATAATGAAAGATCCACCACTTTTGTTGATAGACAGACATAGTGGAAGGGCAACAGGAATATGACAAGAAGAATGCCACATGATCAGAGTTTGACCCGATAGGAGATGGACTGGACAAATCCCACATGTGAAGATGGAGGGAAGATGTTCCTTGATGAAAAAGAGACATGTGAAGTTAAAGTAATAGAGAGGGATACTAGGTAGAGGCCTTTGGGGGTCTGGATGCTAAGCAAAGAAGCTGAGGAAACCAAGGCTGAGCTGGCCAAAGAAGCACCAACAAGGAGTGTCATATGTCAAGGTGAGGACTCGAGGGAAGAGACAAAGAGGAGGATAGGCAAATAGATAGAGGTGAGACCAGACCTGGCTGTGGGATTTGACAGCCAGAGCCAACAGATGAGGAACAGAGAACCAGAAGAAAGGAAGCCTGGAAATGAGAAGGGTGGAAAAAGTATCTATGAGAGGTGTGTCCAATTGAGAGAAAACTTAAAGAACTATAGGTATAGAAATCACCCCATTGATAGAATCCAGAATGGCCAAGAAAGGCAGTCCACCACCAAGATCTTAGCTCACAGAAATTGATAGGCAACAACACAAACCCGATATGAATGGTCCAAGAAGAATAGATCCAATGCCAGACAGCAAAGAGTCCTGAAATGGGTGGCTCATGGATGGTTGATATAGGAAACAACTGTGGAATTGTTGAAGTGGATCATGACCAAGTGATCCACCAGTAGGGGAATAAATTGGAATATGCCCAACAAACAGCAGGAAGTTCAAGCCCGCTAATGTAGAATGAACACTCGTCATGCATCCAAACATCAGAATTCATGTCCTCATCCAGAGATGTGACTCAATCAGAGAAGGAAGCATCAGCGAAAAAATATATCTGATTTGGAAGTTGTTAATGGAACACCTATAGTAGTATGGGCAAGGTCCAGTCACCATTATAATTGTTCTTGATTCCTCAAGGTCAACTGGAAAAAGTGCATATGTGTGCATTCCAAAAGAATGATGACTTCCAAAGAACCATAGTCCCCAAAAGCAAAAGAACGTCTTGTACAGGATGAGAATAAGGAACACAAATCCTGGTGACCAAAAATGCCATAGCTTGCAGGCAAAGAGGAGAAGGCTGAACTCAATTGAGACAAAAGATGAAGAAAATGCCCAGAGGTACCAAATATTGAATGGGCATGAGAAAGGACTTAGGACTCATGACAAGCCACCCCTACTGAGTAGCTTCTTGTGTGAGAAGAAGATACCATTGGAGAATGGTGCAATAGAAGATAATCATCCAAGAAAAGGAATGCCAGCCCCAGGCCATGAATATGGCAAGCAAAGGCCTTCACGATACAAATGAATACAACAGGAGCCAATGTTATGTTGATGGTAAGAGCAAGGAATTGGAAGACACAAATCTGATGGATGGAAAATATAAAATATAAGGAGGATGGGTCAAGAGAGACACATAGGAGGGTGTCTGACACATTGACAATGGCCAACCACAGACCAAGTGAGAAATGTCATAGACTAGGTCAAAGAGAGAAGAAAAGGAAATGGAAAGAGGAGCAAAGAGAAGAGAAGTGAGGAGAGACCATGGTGGAGAAATGGAAAATGATTGTCAGCAGAAATGAGACCAACAACAGGAGAAAAGAAAGAGATGGGTACCCACATTGCATATTAGACATGTAGGAACAGTGAATTACACTCGTGGTACAAAGATAATGAAAAAATAAAGAAAGCCTGGAACGTGGAATGGGAAGGTTTGGGGTAGACTGATCCAAATAAGGAACAGGAGTAAAGGGCAAGGTCAAGAAAGAAGAAGAACCTGGAAATATAACGAGGAATGAAGTTGTATAATGTCAGTCGAGGCTTTTACGGAACATGTCTGGGAGAAGTAAGAGAGCCCAACAAAGACCATGTGCACAAGAAGGAGGAAGGTATACAATAAAGAGAAATGTAACCCATTCCAAAATCATGGGAAGAAAGTAAGGAGGGAAAGAGCAGAAGAAGTGAAACAAGTTTAGTTGGCAAAGACAAGAGAACAAACTTCTACAGATAACCTCTGTAGAGTACAATAAAATGCCTTAGATAAAAAATGGAGGTTGGAGAGAGAGAATACAGGAGGGTGGTGAGTAAAAGACAAAGACGTGAAAATGGGGAACCAGGAAGAGAAACAGAAGGCAAGGAGCCCAATCCCCAAGCAGGCCAAATAGATACCAAAGACAGAGAATTAAGAAAGGAAAGGAAGAATGTCTACAAATCAGGATAAAAAGAAGTCATGAATGCAAGGGGGATGAGGCATTTGAGTGTGAGAGAAGCACTATAAAAAAAACAACAATAACTAGCAAGGAGGAAAAATAAGGTAAACCCTTAGAATTTAGATCATAAAGTAAAAAATGAGAAATGTTAAAGGACACAGGCAAAAGATAAGAAAAGGATTATATCAGAAAATGAAATCCAAAATGAGATTGGAAGGTTAGGGAGAAGAATGAAATTATCACTAGTGCAAATGTATAGGGGGAGTTACTGCATATAGAAGTTAAATCTCATATGCAGATGTGCAAGGAAGATAGAATTTCTTTATGATGAGGTGAGTTATTGTTTCAGAAGTATATGCTTTAAGATGACATCTAATCTCCCTTAACCCATTTATCAATCAGATTCTAAGCAGCTTTATTTGTTCTTTCAGTTAGACAGATAGTTTACACAAAATTGGCAGGCATAGCTAAGTCTCTGTCTCTTATTAAAGTTAGAATTATGCACATTTAAGACAGAATAACAAAGCTAGTTCCAGGATAAGTATTTTGTTGTTATATGGGACATTTTATACATAAACTGTATCTCTGTAAAATGGATCTTTAATCAATTTATTCTTATTTTAATTTATAGTAACTTTATACATTCATTAAAAACACAATGCAAACAGTAAAAAACAGAAAAATAGCCACTAGATGATCAACATAAAACTACAGAAAACAATACACTGTTTGATTTTCTTTTTTCAGGCTTTTTGCTTTATAAAAAAAAGTTGTCTGTGTTACTGCTCCTTCATGCTCTTGTTAGCATCTGGCATTCTTGAATACTGCAACACTATTTCCCAAAATTGGTAAGAACCCCATTCAGTAGTTCATCATATCTTATGTAAAACAGCTTTTCCAGAAAAAAATTGTTAAAACTGAGCATTATTCAGTAGTGTAACAATATTATGCTATGTTATATCCATATTTGCTTAACATAGCTTTATAGGCTTATAGCAAAAATCACATATATATACACTTGTATTTTACTGCACCTTGAAAAAAATTATACTTATATCTTCATCAACATGGGAGGACACACAGTTCATGTTACAATAGAAATATGACAAGTTGTGAAGACTGTTTCCACGTTCCTCTTAGATTTTATGTTTCATAGAATCTGAACAATTATCAGATTTTGTCAAGTGCTCAGACAGCCTTGAAACACTTTCATTTGGCAGTACTTACTTTGGTATATAGTGTTAGCTCAACAGTGTCTATTTAAAACTGTGTAATGTTTTTGGTTTACCCATTTTTGTTTAGGTCAACTTTTATTAAGCTTTATCACAACACTATTCAAATACAAAGCAGCATATTTATTACATCGGCCAACTGAATAGCTAACTGAAGAAGTTCAGATGACAGTTACTACAAGAAAGATTAATTTTTTCCTAACTAATCATTTGAAATGAGAAACACAGTGCAGATGAGACATAATTTGTGTATGTGCGTTTCATATGACCTGAAGTTGGCCAAAATAAGGTTTTATTGTTCACCACCCCCAATGGTAGGACTTTTCTTTCTCTTTTTCATATTTATTTTTCACTTCTCCACTGAGAGCAGTCACCTTCCCACAACTGTCTGCAGGTAGTGAAGGATGATATAGATGTGGGATGTTGTGGCCTTGACCACTCACATTTTGCTCTCTTATCTTGTTTTATTTCTATTCTTTCTTATTTTCTTTACATGTGAGGTTTTGCAAACAGAGGTAAAGACTGCGAGACAGTGCATCTCCACCACTACATAAGTCTTACTTCTGCAGTCACCTCCAAAAACCAGAACACATCTTATATCCCACATTATTGCCTATGCCCTGGTGATTTTGTTCTGTTGTACAGCCTTTGTATTAAGGTTTGTTTTGTAATATCTGTTCTATTTCATCATAGGTTTAATCTCTCTGTTTGTAATGCAGTCCTTCCTTTTTGTTGTAAGTATTTACTTAACTG
>NW_013665843.1:128625-138802 GCF_000517525.1 Limulus polyphemus | reverse complement strand
AAATTTCTAATTTATAACAAGATAAGTTTAAAGTTCTTAATTGATTTTTTATGGAATTAATAAAATAATAATTTTTCTAGTAATTTTATTCAGTATAACTGAGATAGAAAGACTAATTTCAAGTAGCTGGGCTTGTCTCCAAGTTCCTGTGTTGTACTTGAATAAATCTTCAGGAGAAAGGGAAGAGGTTGGGAGTTAGAACTATATAAGAACTTTTATTAAGGCAGGCATCTATTTAATATCTTAGTGTCCTATTTAATTCTATTTAATCTTTTATAGTTCTATTTAATATATTTTTGTAAGGGTGGAGGTTGGGAGTTTAATTAGTTGAAATATTAGGGTGGCTTTATTTCAATTCATTTCTACTTTAGGAAATTTAAGGATAACTGCCTTCCCACAACTGGCTACAGACAGTGAAAGGCAGTAGAAGCTGAGACATTGTGAGTGTAAGCACTCAGCTTCGTACTCTTACTTGACTAATGATTCTTTTTTTTTATGATTTTCCATGACAGGTGACTAGATTGACATTGGCGTTTGGATATTGTCTGATAGATGGGATATCCCCAATGCATTTGAGTGCTATTATTGAAGACGTTATCCGTTATGACAATAAGTTGACAACCATGACTGATAACAGTATTGCGATATAAACACATACACTTTTTAAAATAATTTACATTCATATACAAATTTTAGGCAACTGCTTCATACAGTGCTAAATATTAACTCTTTTAATTCCTTACTGACAAGAAAACATTTTCTTTCTTTATATTTTAAAACAAAATAACCTTCACTAAAATACTTTCTGTCATAAATATTTTGCAAAAAATGTACTATCCTTGAAAATAATACCAGTTCTAAAAACAAAATTCTCAATGTGCTCTAGCCTTGGGAAATACATCTGAGAAATTCTTCATTCTCATAAACATTACTGATGAGAGATGAGAATGAAAACATTCTTGATTTATTAGATATACCTAGCCTACAGACAGTTATGACCAGTCAATATTTATATCAAAACTTTTCTGAAAAAAAAAAAGATTACACATCAAAGTATTCAGTACTCACCTTTATCTTTTCTTTTTCAGCATCAACACCTCTGTAAGCTTTAACTAATTCGGTATACTTATTTCTGTATTTTTGGAGACGTGCTTGGACCTTATGAATGGCTGCATATAGCTGCTCTTTAGAAACACCATCCAAGTTAAGAGTAGAAATATCAGGTTCCACTTCACTTTCAATATCAGATTGCGGCATATAGTGGGGCCTAGAAGTTTGATAAATGAAGTTTGGCTGTATTTGCTGAGCTTCTCCATATAAAGATGGTCGTCTTTGTATCTGTTCACTGGAAGATGCTTGTAATGTTGGAATTGATACTGGCGTAGACTGAGGTGTTGTAAATATTTCAGAATCTGATGAGAGATCAGCCTGGACCACATACAAAAAAATCAATATTCCAAATTACATATACTTATTGTTTTCATACTAATATTACAGTTATTATCATGATTTCTCATAATTATTTTCAATTAATTCAAGGTTGTTCAGCTTAACTGATTAGTATCATGACTCAGAAAAATAATCAACTAATCAAAATTTGTTTCCAATTATTACTATTTTTGATTATACCAACTATCAAAGTCTCATGCAAAAATAATCAATTATTTTAATATAACTGATAAATGAGCCTGATGATTAATCAATTATCAAATTCCACTAATTCCCCAGCTATAAAACTGCACTCATCAGAATAACTAACTAATTCTGAAAAATACTATTATATCAAAATAAAAAGGTAGGAACTGCATGGTATTGTTATGTACCACAGAAGAAACCAGTTTATCTATGCCTCATAAATTTTGCCAGCATCAGAGAAAAGGAACTTACTATACAAACTTCTCACTGGGACTGATAGGAACCTTTGTACTAATTAAAATAGTATAGGAAATGTGCCTTTCTTCAGTTTCCACCACAATAATGGATTAATGCCACTTTAAAAGTAGTAGAAATATATAGAAATCAATGCCACTAGTGACAGCAACTTCTTTGACATGAGTTGTTTGACCAACATTATTAATGTTAGAAGTGTCTCGAGATATTTCACTATCCCAATTTCAGTGAGTCGTGTATCTTGCCAACTTTTAAGGTGATGGTGCTAATGGTGAAGTCATCTATCTCATTTCTATTATTTCAATAATCATCCATATTTGATTGTGAGAATAACAGTGTTATTGTTTCCTCCATCAGTTGAAATTCTATTTTACTGTTTCTCTGAAAAATTCTGCTTTAAACCAAGAATACAAAAATATAAGTAAGGTGAAATATGGATTGTTTGAAGTTCTCTCAAGGATGCTTTCTTTGTTCTCAGTCCAAAGTGGCTTGAGTTATTCTTCAACAAACAGCTGTGATAAAGAAGCCACAGCTGGGATACTTAAAGTTATTAACTTTGTCAAACAGTTGTAAAGACATTTTTAAAATTTCAGATAATTGTTGGGAACGGTTATGATGTCAGCTGCATTGAGGCATATTGCTCTTTATTGTTTAAAAAGTCTTCAAAGGAGATGGTATCATGAACTACATCTTGTCTTTACACCTTCTACAAATTGTTTATGAAATATGTTTAAATCATTTTGTAAAGCTATTAATTTTGAATATGCAAGAGAAAATAGTTTAATATGTATAACAATCTCTCTACTAACTGTTAAAAGTTCAAAGCCTTCATTATCACAAGATGCAATGTGATGAGGAAACAATTCACTTGATAATCCAGTATTATTAGAACCTTAGTATTTGTACCTTTGTTCCTTATTACAAGGTAAATATTCTTAATTTTTATTCCCCCATATATTCATTAGATCTTTCAATGTTTTTCCTATTGCATCACCAGCACTACTTCAAGGAAAATGCTTGAAATTAAGAACAGCTTATTGTAAGTTTGTATTTTATTTGTTGTTGAACGTGATCAAATACCAAATGTTAAAGGAATGAAATTAACCTTCAAAATCTGACTAGCAGTTAAAATCTTACACCCTTCATATACACACACAATACTTGGTGTAAATTACAATAACTACTATGTATTTTAAATTTAAAACACACAGAGTTCCTTTTAGTGTAAGTATTTCAGTACTTCACAGTATCTGAAGAGAAAAAAAACAAAACAAATTAAGCTATTTCATTAATTTAATATTTTTTACCACCACTAACAGTTGAAATCAATACTTTATTCAAGCTTTTAGAGATAATCATTGAGAAATGAATTCTGAGCATCTTGAAGTACTATCCAGAATTCCTTATTTGATTTGGTTGATTCTGTTGCTTTTATTGATCATGACAACCCCTCTCACATACATAAACAATCAATATTGGGGTCTGGGCTTTGTGGAGGTCACCTTAAGCATTAAAGGGTTTGCTCATCTTTATTCCTATAAAGATTCTGTTTCATTAAATGCCAGTATGTTTGAGATCATTATGATGTTGAAAAATGAAATTTTCTACCACCAAACAATATCCAGAAGAAACAGCATTGTGAATGGGTATCTGCATATATTGGGCAAAATTAGGCTGGAGGTTGCAGGTCATTTTCCTTTAATTCTTTCATTACGAACTCAGCTTAATCGGCAGAATTTGTGACCTCAAATTGACCTTTATAGTTTCCATACTATAACTTCTGTTTTGTGTTTTTTCACAAAATTTTGCAAGCTTTCAATAATCATTAAGATTCAGTTGCACACACAAATTCTGAATTTTTAATGAAGTATTTTTACTGAAAATTTTTCGATGAAGATAAGGAGTCAAAGCGTTGACTGCTATGAACGTAAAGTGATTTTCATGTTAAGATTAAAAATACTTTTTTCATCTGAAAAGTTCAAGCTTTATTTGCATAATCTCAAAAACCTTCTAAATATATTTCAGATGTTTTTGCCAGCAAAACTTTATACTATATCTGTTATTTTCTGTACCCTAACTCTATAGAAGGTTGATAAATTTGATCGACCTCGTAACCACCCCAAAAAAAATTAATTACCTTTTACTCTTTCTATAATTACTTCAAATTTTTATGTGAAAACTATATTTGTTTATCCTATCTTGCTTTAAACTTATAACAGTATACACCTGTTTATACTTAAATTTTATTATTTTATTGCCCTTTGAACCATGTCTAACTAATATTCCCATCTTGTCAATGTGTTTCTTGTGGCAATAAAGTTTGAACTGGAAACAAAAATAGACAATTATCTGTACAAAAAACAACAAAATATAATACACCATTTCATATATTAAAACCTTGTCTTTCTATTAGTTATAAATAATATTGTATTAAATGTCAGAGAGAACTATTGGTAATTTATGAAAAAGACGATGTGATAGGAGGGAGCAGATTTTCTAATTTATTACTCCTTAAACAAATAAGATTGAACACTATAAAAAATTATGCTTTGCCTAAGTAATAACAATATTATAGTGAGTAATTTACATTCAATTCTGTACTTTTTGAAGAGTGCAAATGTCAATTCTCATACTAGGGGAAATTGAGGATTTTTGTTAACATTGCATCATAAAATTAAGATCTTAAAACTTGTATAACATTAATATTTGGATTATTAGCTATGTTTTGATTCCAAGTTTATTCATATACCATGATTATAAAGTACTTTAATTAAAGTTTGAACGTAACTCAGTAAAACATCATGACATGTGCAGAAAAAGATGTCCATAGGAAAAGTTTTAATCTCTCATGATTCCTGTAACAAGTGTATTAGTGTCTATTAATTCCAAAAACCTGAAACTTTGACTTATAAAACCAAAGTATTCTTCTCTACAGATACAGATTTTCCCATTTTTTGTTGACTTAAGTCTTTTCTGTTTGTTGCCATTCATGAACAAAGGTTTTCTTGTCACAGTGAAACTTTTAAGCCTTCTTGATATGATGTGCATCATACTGCCATAGGATCAATTTTAAAACCAGTGGTTTCTTGAAGTTATGCAGCAAGGCAGCTGATATATTTATGTCTGTCTTTCAAGTTAGCCTAAGGTACTGAACATCTGATTGGAAAAGCTTAGGTGGTCTTCCACTCCTGCTCTTGTCATCAGTGGTATGTTTCATTGCATCTTTTATTGTTTTAAGATCCAATTCATGATACTTTCATTTTTGCAGAACTTTTCCACTGACTGTAGCCCTCTTTATACAAAATTATTGAGATATATCCTACTTCCTCAGAAACTGAGTGTCTTAGAGCCATATTTCATATTTGAAAGTAAAACAGTCTTATTAGTCAGAGATTGAAGAAAATCTTATCTAGTTTGTACAAAAACAAATAATAACTTAACTCTACTGATCAAAGACAAATGCTCTTTTAATACTGTAACAAAAGAAAATTTACCCATTTGATGTTGAACATCAATGTACTAGCCACAACATTACAAGATATAAAAGCTATTAAGTCCTAGAAACATGACTGTTTTTCAGTTCTGAAATTCTTCTGTCCCATTCTTTAGAATTAATTTATACCAAACACATGACTGGAAGGTATTTAAATAAGTATGGTTTTTAAATTGACATTATTACTACATTTTGTAACCTTTTGAACAGGAGACTGAATGGCTCTTTCTAATTTATGCATAGTAGCAAATCCGAGATAATTTTTTAAGAAGAAAAATAAGTTTTGTTTGGTAATACATATTATGGTTTTCTCCATCAAATGAACAAACCCATCATCATTAACAGTTGATTAAAATTGGTTAATCAATGCAACCATTTCACTGACTGCATAGTATAACTCTTTTAACATGGTGATCACTTAATGTCCTATAGCTTCTTTTTTTCGTACAAAGCCTGGTTAGTTTGTTGTTTGGTAAATTCACCTTCCATATTAGACTCAGTAAACTTCATATATTATTGTACATCCTCATATTTTTGAGCATTCTTATTTTTCAGGTGATTGTGCTTTACAATAGTATATGTAGAAGCTGCTTTCCCTTACTAACAATTTCAGAGATCAATTGTGCTCTGCAAGTGACAAGGCTGTGCATGTCTTGTTCACTAGCTAATTGCTAAGACAATGCCTTCTAGCATGTTATAATTTGCATATACTGCAAGACATACATACTACAGGTTGAGTTAAAGAAGAATTGGACAAACTGAAACAAAACTAGACTATTCATAAATTTTTTTAGCCTTTGTAGAAAAATATTAATGACAGCCGTAGACACAAGACAGAGCACACCATTCTATAATTTTACCCAAAACTTATGTTTACTTGTATGTCCCATTGTTTTCAGTGTAATGTGAAATGAATGAAGCTATTTGTTTAAGTAAATATATAAACTATTTATTAGCCAAATATTCAGTCAAAAGTATTCACCAGAAATTCATTATCTGGCTGAAACAATGTTACATTTGTAGATCATCAGAAATATCCTATTTTTTAACAGCAAAAACACTGATACATTCTTCATGAATGTGTGTCTGGGTCCATGTTGTTGGAAACTCATGCTTCAATGCATACAAATTTTGGATGCATTTTTTGTGTATAAATTTTGGGAAAATACAATTCCAGTAGAAGCATGTATTGTTTTAGTATTTCTATAGGTATCATTTTGCTTATCTCCTTTATGTTGTATATACATAACAATATGCATATACTATTCAAGGTTACACTTATATATATCAGTCAATGACTACACTAACATTACTCTCAAGACATTAAAAATTAAACATTGGATGTGCTTTCTAGAAATAAACATCCTGAAAACAGTGTTAAAGACCATGCATATAACCATGAATTTACCATATCAGTATTACAACATATCATGTTGATTACATTATAATATCCTTAACCCTCTTATTAAAGGTCTTACTGACCTATTAATTCCAAAGTGACAATCAGAGTTTCTGCTATAACTTTTAATATATTTTGTGTATCTTCACAAAATTTTGCAAGATTTAAGTAAACATTACAGGTCTCTTACACACAAAAAAGTCAAACTTTTTAATTAGGTATTTTTACTAAAAATTTATCTGTGAATATAAAGAATCAGAATGCAGAGTGCTTTAATAGGCAAAGTGATTTTTCATGTTAAGATTAAAAATACTTTTCTTAATCTGGAATTTGTCAAATTTCATTTGTATAACCTCTAAAACCTCCTAAATAAATGTCAGTAAAACTTTATATTTTACCTGTTATTTTCTTTGACCTTACTCTATACATATTTGATTGATTTGGCCGACCTTGTTATCACAATAAAAACATACAAGATAAATCTAAATTACCCCTTTTATTTATAGAGTGACTGCAAATTGTAAAAGAATACTAAATTGTTTGTACT
This sequence comes from Limulus polyphemus, assembly GCF_000517525.1. Taxonomy (NCBI): domain Eukaryota; kingdom Metazoa; phylum Arthropoda; class Merostomata; order Xiphosura; family Limulidae; genus Limulus; species Limulus polyphemus. The sequence goes on along the minus strand of NW_013665843.1, from coordinate 131,473 downwards.
TAATTTTACTATTTTATTGCCCTTTGACCCATGTCTAACTAATAATCCTCCACATAAGTTGCAAATCACTGTATCAACGTGTAGCTCACATTACTGTATTGAAGGATGTAATGCAGGTTCTGTTCGCACGCATACATTATGAATAATTCTTTTTCATTATCTTATCTAATTTACTACAAGTATTAAAAAAAAAGAATTAAAAAAATTATGTATTATGTAGGAATGCCAAAAAGTACAGAAACAAGGTAGCAATGAATATGCAAAGCCATACAAAAATCCTTACATAACTAGCCAGCAAATACCAACCTTGTAACCACCATAAAACAATACCATGCTTGGTGATAGTTTGTTCCCAAGTACATAAATGAACATGTTTCATTTTTATAACTGAATGGAAATATATATTGTTAATATCATGTCATTTTGGATTACACTGGGACCAATGAAGCTGTAATGGTTCCTCTAGGTCAGTACAAGTACCCCAGAACGCTGGATCGACATTAAGAGAATATTTACAGAACCCATGCCTTCCAACTTCACCCCAACTCACTGCATGTGCATACAATCGACTCCACCACATGCTAGGGTTAGGTCAGTTAACAGGGAGGACATCATACAGATCCCGGGCCATGAAGTATGATATCACATACACACACAGCCACCAGACTTGTCCCCACTGAAAATTTGAAGAAAAGTAGACCATTATATAATGTATTGTTTTGATAATTAAGAAACTAGTGTTTAAAGACTCAGACATAAATAACATGAACACAGAACTGTCAATTGCATAATTGCTTGATCTCCTTGATACCTTGAATATTAATTTAGATTACTCTTTCTTTCTTTATTTCTACTGAAATTATTTTGGCAGATATAATATTTGTGAATGAAAAGTCACAAATGTTCATTATACAAAAATTTGTGGTGTAATCTAGTGAACAGAAATGAAATGTATTCATGAAACATGGAAATAATATATGCTTATAAACTGAACTCTGGGCTAAGTGGTAGTTTTCCTTTTTATTATTTCCACACAAAAATACTTTTGTATATTAGTGAAACACTCAATAATAGCAAATAGGTGCTCAAATAAGGCTATAACTCAACTTTAGCAGTTATTTGTAAGCATCATAGTGTAATAGATAAAATGTGGTGGCCATTAGTTTCTCAGTCCATCCTTACATATTAAGCACAACCATGCTTAGTGATAGCCCGTTCCCATGCACTTTTAAAATGCTTTTCTGTCACAAGAAAGCTATTGCAAAACTTCATTCACCTCTTTGGCTAGCATGGGACAAAAGAAAAAAAGATGAACACTTTGGCTCTTTAGCTATTTCCTAGTTCTATACTTTAACAACACTTTTCAATTGTACTGGGAGTCTCACAAGCTGTGAAATACTCGATAATGGTAATTAGGTTCTCAAATAAAGCTATAACAGCCTTTTTTTCTCAACCCATCCCTACATACTAACAACTACTGTGCTTAGTGATTCAGTTTTTAATTCTTACATTTTAGTCACTTTTATAATAATAAATAAAGAATATACATGAAAAACAAGAAATTTATCATTACCTGTGATATTTTGTTTTTTGCTGTCAGTTACCAATGAAATTTAAGCCTACTTTTCTATACTAATGGTCCTTGTATACTAAATGATTTTTTATTCATTTAAATACTGCACATAAGAACACAGAATATTAAAATACACAAAGCAAACTATTATAATTTATTTGCCTTTCTAATTATGGCATAAAAAGCCTTTAAGTCTTACATTGAGGTTGTTGATACGAGCACCAGGAGAGAACTTAAAAACTGAAGATGAAAAAAAATTATAATACTCTGTACAAAAAACAGCATAATATAATACATCATTTTACAGATTAAAAGTTTGGTATTCTATTGATTATAAATAAGTATAAAACATCATTTTACAGTTTAAAAGTTTGGTATTCTATTGATTATAAATAAGTATAAAACATCAGAGAGAATTATTGATAATTTGTGAAAGAGGGGATGTGACAGGTGGGCATGGCAAGTGGGTCTGATTCTATAGTTTATGACTCTTTAAAGAAATATGATTAAAAGCAATAAAAATATCTCAGTGCTTTGTCTCAGTAATATCTATATTATAGTGTAACTTTCATTGAATTCTATACTTTTCAGAGCAGTGGTAAATAAATTAGAGAAGAGGGAAGACCTAGAAAATGTCACAATTCTTATACTAGGAGGATTTTTTAAACATTTACCTATAAAATTAAAACCTTAAAACTTATAGAATATTAACATTTGGTTTATCAACTATATTTTGATGCCAAGTTTATTCATATACAATGATAATAAAGTAACTCTCTGAAAAGTCAAGACGTGTGCACTTTGCCCTACCAGAAGTGAGAAAGTTAATTTATATGTTTGTTTCTTTTTAAGATGTGTGAAAATACAGTTGTCACAAGTCCTTTTCATTAGTTCATAGTTGTACTCTCTCTAAAAGTTGCAAAAGGTATAATGAAACACAATAATTGAAAATTTTTAATTTCAAAAGGGGAATAGGTTTCGTCAAAAAAGGACAGAAACAAGTTGGATCCAGATGCAAAGATTATATTTACAAGCCTACAATTAGGGATTGAGAGATGGGTGTGTAAAAATTTCAATTACAAACTTAACTTTGATGCCAAATTTGTTGATATACATTGATAATAAAGTTGTTTGATTAAACTTTGAATGAAACTCTGTAAAAAGTTGTGACATGGATACTTCGTTCCAGCTGTACAGAAATAATTAAACAGTTTCTTGGTTGAATAATTTAAAAAATGTATTAATAGTGCTAATATATATATATATATATATATA
>NW_013665843.1:126550-128128 GCF_000517525.1 Limulus polyphemus | reverse complement strand
ATATAAACAAAATGTGTGTTTGTTTGCACCCTAACTCCTCCAAGCTTATTGGGCCAATCTCAAACAAATGTGTATGTAAACACTATGAAGTATGGGGAATGTCCTAAGTGGGTCAAAATTAAACTTAACCCAATTCCAATTTTGTAAAGCCTGTTGGTTAATTATTCCCAGCCAATTGAGTCAATCTCAAATAATCTTGGCAGGTTGACACTTTTGACAATGTTAACTATTCTAAGGGAATTCAAGGTCAAAGTATGAAAGTTGCTGGATTGTTTCTCAAACAATCATGCTTTTCTCATGGTAAATGAGATGTAGGGTGTTCAAGAGGGGTGGGGTGGAATCTTCTCAAAATCTTTTATTTGTTTGTAGATGGAAAGCAAACTGCAAATGTTGGTTATGAAGAACCTTTGTTATAATTTCAATATTTTGAGATAACATTTATGTTCAAGTTACTACTTTGAAATATACGATTGCTGTTAAACTCACATTGTTTTAATTAAGTTTAAACATTCCCCATCAGTTGACAGGTATTTTAGCTTGTGTTACATATTGTTATGACAGCGGAAGTCACGTGATGCTAGTAACACGTCATGAGATTCTAGAAGGATCATCTCTGTTCCTGGCAACTCTAGTCTTTTCTACGCACCCTCTATTTTTGTATATATAAGCTGGCAAATGAGGTGACAGCATAGATAATTGCAGACAAGCAGAGATAGAGACAGATAATTGAGTCAAGCGCGGTAGTGACCGTAATTAAAGTGCGTGAATCATTGTGAATTATAGTGTGTGTTTAAGTTAAAGTGACTGTGGAAACTAAGTGTACTGCAAAGTTGTATTGAGAAAAAATAAACTAGTTTTATTTAAGAAAGGACTTGTATCGCTAAAGTTTCATCTCGGAAAGAAATTATATGGGAAATTAACAAACGACCAGAGATGCAACAAATTGGTGTCAGAAGTGGGATAAAAAAAACAAGAAGAGATATTACAGCAGTTGTTGGAGGAAAAAAAAAAGAAACAAGAAGAACGACAAAAGAAAAAAAAGAAAGATTACAGCAGTGGCAAGAAAACCTGCAACAGTGGCAGCTCAAACAGCAAAATAAACAAGAGAGATTACAGCAGTTGTTGGAAGAAAAAGAAAATAAACAAGAAGAGAGACTACAACAGTGGTTGGAGGAGAAAGAAAATAAACAAGAAGAGAGACTACAGCAGTGGTTGGAGGAGAAAGAAAATAAACAAGAAGAAAGATTACAGCAGCTGAGAGAAAGCCAGAGTACACAAATGGAAAACATTAGAAAATTTCAAAGCAAATTAAATACATTAAAGAATGATTTACTGTCTTTTACACAAGGAGGATATATTAGCCATCAACTTAATCAGCCTCAGACAACGGGAAGCCCCTTCCAGACCCCGCAGCAAAACCCTAATGCAGACATCTTCAGTCCTGTCAGAAGTCACATTCCAGACATGAGTGTTAGCAATAGGGGTGATCTAGTACAAAGGAAGCCACACGAATTCAAAGGGAAGGCACCCTGGGAAGCATATAGAGCACAATCTGAGCTCCTGGCAGAAATGAATGGA
>NW_013665843.1:116469-125658 GCF_000517525.1 Limulus polyphemus | reverse complement strand
GAACCAAATACTGATATCAAGGCGGAACAGGAGAAAGACCAGGATTTGAAGACAATGATTGATTTCCTAAAAGCAAGTGTTTTGCACCCTGCTTGGGAGAAGGCGTCTAGCTTAAGAACTATTGGGCACAATGGGACCAGTTGAAGCTTGAAGATGGTATTCTTCTCCGGAAATGGGAAACTGCAGATGGGAAAGTGACAACCTAGCAAACGGTTATACCGAGAAAGTTACGGGAAGTTGTGCTGCATCAATCCCATGATAGTTTAACAGAAGGACATCTCGGAGTTAAGAAGACATTGAGTCACCTACGACAGAGATTTTACTGGATATGTATAAGGCAAGATGTGGAGGAATTGTGCAGGACATGCAGTACAGGTTGTGCTGAAAGGGGACCCAAGCATAAGGGACATGCTCCAATGAAGTTATATCAAGTTGGCACACCAATAGAAAGAGTGGCCATTGACATTGCTGGTCCTTTGCTCCAAACTTGTGCTGGAAACAGGTACATTTGTGTGGTGATGGATTATTTCACCAAGTGGCCTGAGGCATATGCAATACCAAATCAGGAAGCTACAATGCTAGCTTTGGCTATTAGTGATTTCTTCTTTAGATTTGGTATGCCATATGAACTGCATTTGGATCAAGGCCGTAACTTTGAATCAGCTGTGTTCCATGAATGTTGCAAGTTGTTTGGCATACGAAAGACCAGAACAATGGCACTTCACCCACAATCTGATGGGATGGTAGAAAAGTACAACTGGACACTGGGACAGGAATTGGCAAAGTTTTGTAATAGTCGCTAAGATGACTGGGATGTCTTACTCCCTCCACTGTTGATGGCCTATAGGACAGCAGAGCATGAAGCCACTGGATACGCTCCAGCAAAGTTGATGTTTGGTCGGGAACTTTGGTTGCCAGTGGATTTGTTAACAGGATGCCCACCTTATGAAGAGTTGCATGAAAATGTGTCAGAGTTCGTGAAAGTGTTATCTGAAAGGATAGATGATTTTCACCATCAAGTGCATTCAAACTCGAAAACATCTGATGATTCCATGAAGCTATGTTATGATAAACGATCTACTGAAGTCAGCTTTGTACCAGGAGACAAGGTGTGGTTGTATAATCCCAGGAAGACCAAAGGGAATCTCCTACTTTGTCATCTCCATGGGAAGGCCCATATGACATAGTGGATCGTCTCTCAGACGTGACTTTCCGGATAAAATGTGGTCGGCGAGGTAAGCCAAAAGTGGTGCATGCCAACAGGCTTTGTCGTTATCATGGTCCAGGACATTTCAGTTGGGATGAAGTGGACAATGGACCAAATGATGCTGCTGAAGACGTGTCACCTGAAAAAGCCACTGTCAAAGAAGAAACTCTACCCGGTTTTGAGAAGGTAAAACAGTGAAGCCCTTAATGAAGTTACTACCACTGATGTGACTGTTACCGATAATAAGACATTTCCTGATGGAGCAGATGAATCCCACATGAAGCAGAAGGCAACGAGACGGAGACCAGTATGGAAGAAGATACATCCCGTAAAATTAAGAGACTTTGTTGAATTTTAATTTTGTGTTTGTAAATTCTGTCCATTTAATTAAGTTATTGTTAATTATCTATTGGTTTAATGTAAGTGGCTATTGTTCGGGATGAACAATACTAAGTAAGGGGCAGTGTTACGACAGCAGAAGGCACGTGACTCTAGTAACACGTCATGAGATTCTAGAAGGATCACGTCTGTTCCTGGCAACTCTAGTCTTTTCTATGGACCCTCTATTTTTGTATATATAAGCCGGCAAATGAAGTGACGGCATAGATAATTGCAGGCAGGCAGAGATAGAGCCAGACAATTGAGTCAAGCGAGGTAGTGACCGTAAGTAAAGTGCATGAATCATTGTGAATTATAGCGTGTGTTTAAGTTAAAGTGACTGTGGAAATTCTGTGTATTGCAAAGTTGTATTGAGAAAAAATAAACTAGTTTTAATTAAGAAAGGGCTTGTATTGCTAAAGTTTCATCTCGGAAAGAAATTATATGGGAAATTAACAAATGACCAGAGACGTAACAATATATTTTAAATCCTATATAAATATAAATTCATAGTGGTGTGTATAATACAACTATACAACTATAATGTGCAGTCCTAATGGTTGAAATTCCTATAAAACAGTATAACTCAGTTACAAGGGGTGAATCAAATAATAAACAGACCTTTATATTTATTTTTAGCTGCTTGTACATTAATTAGATAATAATTCTATAAGCAATTTGCATAACAAGAATTATTTAGCATTTGACATGACCTGTTCAGCCTATTTTCTCTAGAAAATTATAGGCAAATTTATTCATGATGACGAGGAATCCTTTGAAGTCAACCTATACATAAGCAGTTGATATGGGTATTAAAAACATTAATTTCAAACACAAAACAAGTAACTTTTTGACCTTTTTAGGTCATCATCATGTAAAGAATGGCACTTGAAAATGTGACCATTAATGATCATGTGTCTTGCGGACAACAATAATGATAGGTATAAGATTGTAGGGGGCATTTTATATATTTAATCTATTATATATGGTAGTTAACATTTAAGGAAATAATTAACTACCATATATAATAAAGTATATACAAAGACCCCTACTATGCTATATCTATTAGTGTATAGTCAGAAATGATGAGGCAAGTACAATCACCCCTACACTAAAGTATACCCTAACGTCACATTTCATAGCTAACTGAAATAAATAAATTTTGCAAAATTAAGCTCGACCAAAAAAAAGAGGCAGAAAAGTAAAGTCAAGGAAATCAAACATCAGTAAGTTCCTTTGTGAACCAATCAAAATTAAAATTATTCATGAAATGAATTTGTGGCATATTCGTAAAATCATTATTGGTAAAAATCAGTTAGATTAACAACTTCTAATATAAAGAAAAACCAGTGCATTTTGGTAACACTATGTTCCAACAATGGGTTTTATGTCACGTTGCTTAGCAACAAAAGTATAACCTAATATTCTTGTTAGTCTATGTACTGAAAGTATAAAATTAAATGTATAGTCAACAAAACTGGAAAAATATTTGTTGATTTCTTGATTTAGAGTCTCCATTGATTAAAGAAGTTTGTTTTTTATTAAAAATGTTAGTGATATAACAGAAAAAGAGCTTAATTCAGAAATGATTTAAGTTTAAAATTGAATCAATATTTCTACTTGTCATTATGCAATTGGCTCAAGGTTAGGTGATCCCACACTATGTTTTTACTTTAGGCTTATTATACCTACACTCACTACTCTTATAAGGTCTCACACCAACCCCCCTTCACAGCCTCCTTGTACCCCCATCACTAAAATCGTAATAGGCAGACATAAATTGAACTACTCTATTTGGATAAATGCAATTTGGCTTTTATGACTCCTCCTATGTTGAGAAATCAAATGTGATGTGACATGGCACACACTGGCTTATATATATTATATAGGTTAGGACATTACTGTCCTTCCCACGGTATGTTATCAATACTGGTCACTTTTTCAATTGTGATTTTTAACCTGACGATGACCTTAGGAGGCCGAAATGTTAATGCTAGTTTTGTGTTTTAAATAAAAGTTTTGAATACCCATATCAGCTATCTCTACTATATATGCAAAAATAATGTTTCTTTTTTATGTCTGTGCACTTGGAATCAGAAATAGAAGTTTTCTAATTCTATTTTAAATTAGGTAAGTTATTTATAAAGATTGCCATGTTTGGAACACTTTAAATATTTCCTTTCATAAAATGTTTATATAGAAACAACTATAAAATGTTGCTGTGTCATACTGCTGTATCAATCCACAATCTTAATTTAGAAACATATTTTGTTAGTTTTTTTGTTAGAACATGAAATATATTACAAATACAATGTAAATTGATGAATGATATTCATATTAAGTTACCTACTTATAAATTACCTTTTAAATCAGTTTTGAAACACCTGTTAGACTTTGAAGGAATCTATTAATTCCATGATCAATGTTATTTGTACAAATGTACAACCTACTTTGACAATGAATAAGGGTATACTTGATTAAAGCAATACTAAATATGGTATTTAGTGTTTTTAATTGATAAGTGTACTTCAATTACCTGCCTACTTAATTAAATAACACAACCTTAAAAAAAACACCTGGCACCCTTATTATTCAAATACCTATAATAATGCAAAACGTAATTATTGAATACATACATGTATATTTCAATAATATTATTATATATTTTGTTTTACAGAGTATGAGCTATTTCAAATAAGGTTGGCTGTTTGTATGACTGCATGTCACTTGAAGAAAATGTAATGAAATACAGCTCTACGACCAGTTAGTTAGCATGAATTTTCAACATGTAAAACAACATCAAAAAAGTATTGTTTTAATTTTAAGAAATACAACTCCTTTAGCTAGTGATTACTGCTATCTAACTTTAGCTTTATTGTCCTTAAATTCTTTAAAAACATACACATTAAGTTGGACTTAATTTAACTGGCATGGACTGAACCATTTTAAGGAGATAGCAGAATCAATATTACTTCTCAGTTCTTATTTGTACTAGTGTTATGATTTGGTAAATGAACAATGCTAGTGTACATATACAAAGAGAATTTCATGCAAAGTCAAACAAGTTTTAGTTTGTAAACTGGATTTCAAATAATCCACAATGTTAATATTTTCCTTTTCTGAAAACTTATTTCCAATAGATACTCACCTCTCTGCACACACTAGCTATTCCTTGCATGTCTGCCTTTGAGATTTTGCACATACCACTAGTCTTGACCTATCTCCCATCTATGACTCATTTTAATGTGAACTGTATTAATGCATGATATAATTATCATTCAGTATTAACCCTCCACCATTAGTAGGCAACATATCCTCCATGAACAGTAAATCCCTAGAAGCAGTTGCATTTGAAATTAACTTTGTTCTTAGACAAGGCAAGAATAAAATACACCGGTAGTTGGGAAGAAGGGTGGAAAGAAGGACAGACAGATAAGTATTTATTGGAAATACATTTTCAGGGAAAGAAATGGTTAACTTCTGAAACAATATCCTTACCTCTCTATCTACATACAGTAGCTAGAATCTGATATTGAAGTGGTGGAGGAGTTGATGAAATTGTGAAAAGGTAGATAAGTCCCCTTCAGAGAAGGCAACTGAAGGGGAAATGCCATTAAGTGTGACCAACTACAGTGGAAGCATACTAGAATTTACACACCTTACATTACATAAATGTGGATAAAAGTCCTTTCCTATCATAGCAGTGGAACACTTTGTCTCAGATGGCTAGCCAAACCACCAAAACATTATCCTGCATTACACTGTTATGGACATCCCTGCCCTACAAACCTCTCCACTGTGCTGCCTCCTCAGACTCTCTTTGGAGGGATTGTACAATCAATAAGGAACTCTCCAGTCAACCACCCAAGTAGCTAGAAACTGGTAAGAGTCTCCCGTGCTCCACTCAAGGATCATGGAGGAAGGAACTAATGTTGGGAAGATACAAGAGAGGTGCCTGGACCTGATCAGACCTAACTACCATAAACGTTTTTAGTGGAGAAAGTGCAATGGGTTACTGCGAAACCTAATTTGAAAATCCAGGCTGTATGAGCCAAAGACATGGGCAGACACTCCCCAGGTGCTGAATTTTTACATGATAGTCCATGGAAGAAATGGTCTGGAATGGACAATGAAATATATAAAGGATCTCCATCCAGGTAGTCACATACAATCCAGATGAGTTAAAGAATCCATCTAGTGAGCCTAAATAATGAAAGATCTCTGGAAGAAGAGGAGTCCCATGACAAGAATAAATTATTGTGGAAAGGAGAAGGAAGTAAGTTTAAAGAGAAGGAGATGATATACTGAGCAAGAAACCCATGGTTCAAATGGAGTCTGATTAAGAGCATAGAGAACCACCTCAAGGTTCCAGTTGGGCAAAGGAAACAGATGAGGGGGATGATGAACAAGGAAGGACTGGAACAACGTGGAAAGAACAGGGGAAGAAAAGATGGAACCATAGAAAGGAAATTTACAAGTTTACCCAATAGTCTGCTATAGTAGAAACCAATAATCCTCAGTTGAACAATGAGGGAAGGATGGCCTAAAGGTAGATGACAGGAGGACAACTTGGCAGAAGAGAGTGGCAAATGGATCAGCAGATAAAAATCCACCACTATCATTGATAGAGAGAAAGAGTAGAAGAACAACATAAACAGGATAAAAGAAGAGCTACACAGTTGGAGACACCTGATTGCCAAACAAGGGACCAGACAAATCCCACACAAAGGGATTGCACTCTTGATTGAAAGAGAGATGGATGAGGTTGTAACTAAGGGTCCACATACAGTAAGAGATGAGATCAGTACTATCTGAGGTCAAACACAACCAAAGCAGCTTTGTGAGGCTCCTGGGAACAAAAGAGAGTATGTTTGGAATTGAGATAAGAGGCAAATGTATTGATCATTGGTGTTCCCAACTAGGAACAAATCTAACAAAAGATCTAAGAATGGAGTGACCAGTGCATAGCAAGAAATCTGTCCAGTTAAGAGATGAACTGCCACCAAGTTCAAAGACTTGGGAACATGGCAGATGGTTAGATGAATCCAGTGTGAATGGGCCCTAAACAGAAAAGATCAACATGTAGAAACAAAGGACCCTGGAGCAAGTCCCAAGAATTGTCAGAGTGGATTTTAACCAAGTGATCTTCAAGTTGAGGTAGGAAATAGTAACATGCTCATTTAGCAGTCAAGAGTTCCATAACAGTGATGTGGAAAGTATGCTTCACATGAGACCAAACCCATTAGGCCGTGGAATCATCTAGAGATGCACCCCAACCCATAAAAGATGCATTGGTAATGAGATGGAGATGCAAACATGAGGCGGCATTGGAATGCAGATCATAGTGTTGGTACAATCCAGCCACCAAGACAAAATGTTTAAAGTTTAGTTCACCAGGATCCAATGCTGTTTACATCATTAAGTGCTTCAACTAACATCTATAAGGGAATTATGCCCCTTACTCATATTAATTTGTACAAATATCTGAGTTACACCTTGAGGTGGGCTTTCCTTTCCTTATGGAGTTAGACACAGGTCCACAGTGATATGAGTATCTAGCCACTGGCATATACAATTTTACCTGGGTAAAATAATTAGTATATGGTTACAACCTTTTAACATTAAGTTAACAAGACTGACATACTACATGCAGAATATCTGCATATACCTGACTAAAGATATGCTGTAAACTAATCATAGGCGGGTTAAATTCATGACTGTTTCAGTCATTTTAGCTTCTTTGAACATAAGAATGGCAATCCAACTGTCTGTTTCTATGTATCAGCAAGTGAGCAGTACATACAATGCACATTTATTCTTCAATCTGGACATGTGTATCCACAAAGTTTATTTTGTTTCAGCATTTTCTCACTTCAAGCACTCCCAAGAATACAGAAATTTTGGATGGTAGGTAAAATGTCAGTCTTGTAAATCATGTAATAAACTAGCTGATTAATCATATGGAGTTTGTTGTGCATGCATTTTAATTCTTGAACTCACACAACCAATTTTTGAGCCACATTGCCATGCTTACACTTCTGACAAGTAAATTTATAGATGCCATAAGACTGCAGCATTTCAAGACCACCATCTTGAAACTTAAAGCAATTACTTAAACAAAATATTTTAATTTGAGTATAAGTCTCACAAATCAATAAACAATTTTAATCTTTTTACTTTAATTCTAACGTATGTTTCCTTGTATATGGAAAAAAAACAATTAATTACTGAATAAAGTTTTGACACAACATTTGCAACTATAACCAGTGATCATAGTAGCCTTTAAAAAAAAATGTCTTTAAATGTTTTTGAAGAATTTGCATTTTCAACCTTAATTGCAACATTTTTTCATATTGTGCCAAAACAGTTATTTTCCAATGTCACATTATTTCACATTAACTAAATTAATATGCAAACAATAATGTCTCAGCTAAAGTGCCTGATGCCTAAAACCAAGCACACATGCAATAGTGTATCAGATACTGGATATCTCTAATGCTATATGTTAATCTCATGCATTGTTGAGCATTTAAAAACAATAAAAGATTTATTCACTTATCAGTCACCTGTTGCAACAATACTGAGTACACTTTTTCACATGTGTTATTTCAGACAATTTAGTATTCTATCATTTGACAATGTTGGAGACTTAAGTGTTTTATGTATAACTACACAATTACTCAAATACTTTATAACCAACCAAGGTAAATTAATAATTGAAACTCTTTTTATTTATTATGTCAATGTGTACTTACTTAGACGAAGTAAAAACCTAGTATTTTTGGATATTCTTCAGGTGGTCTAAATTTAAAGTCAAACAACATAAAAATTAGAATAAACTAAATTTATTTTGTAAAATAAAACTTTTGATAATTATTTCTTTATCTTACATAGTTTGAAAACCATTAGGGAATGAATAAGAATAAGACTAGAAAGTTTATTGAGAGAAAAAAGTGTTATTTTGTTAAACAACAGTTTAGTTTCTCCTGCTGTAATGTAGGGCTTGATTTTAACTGTCATTCGAGACAACTAAAAACTTTGCCTGATGACCAACTTAAGCCCCCAGGTTGTCCAATGGACAACTAGCACCCTGGAACAAACCCTTTCTACAAACAGCATGATAGTCTGCTGTACACTTATCCATGCCTACACTACACATGTAATGTTGACTCCCATCCTTGGCCAAAATCATCGGTAAATTCCCTAATAACAAACTTTAAAATTTGAACCCTCACAAAAATATCTTTTGGTCCATTTTTTTGCTTAAAAAAGATTGTACTTTGTACAAAAGAAATGTTAGTACAATCCACTAAAAGGGGCTGAAAACATTAGGAAAAGTTTGATTTTGTGATTGACTAACAATGCTGTTTTAGTCATAAAACTTCCTATCATGGACAAGCTGCACATAAATTTTGCATTGAGTACAACTGAGAGTGAATGGCTGTGTATGGTACACATTACAGTATATACAGCTCAGTTAGTTACATTACCAAACTTTTTTTTTTTAGAAGTTACAGTTTTTACAGCAAGTAAGTGAGATTTATTTTCAAAACAGGCATGACATATTGATCACTGGGGCAATCATTCTCAAGTACACAATGTAA
>NW_013665843.1:113181-116162 GCF_000517525.1 Limulus polyphemus | reverse complement strand
ATATATTATATATATATATATATATATATATATATATGTGTGTATATTAATCCAGTAATTTAAGTCTCAAATTTTTACCACACCTTGTATTGCATGATGTTGGTATGCATATATATATATATATGAGCGGGCAGGAATTTGTAACAATAACAAATGCAGGTTAAACAGATATTTAGTAAGGATAATTTCTAATACAAATGCTTGCAACAATAAAACTAACATGGCTGTCTCAACTTCTTACCATTAAATCTTTGGTACGAACTAAAATGATCAAATTTACAAAATCAAACTCAGAGTTTTCATCATTAATTATCACAGTTTAAACACTGACCCCCACCCACTTCTTTCAATTACACATGTATAGGTCTGTTAGATATAAAAGACTATTTAGTGTAACTAGTATTAATCTATTTATTTTGTGAGTTAATATTTCATGATTGTTTAGTTTTTTCATGATAAGAAAGTTAAAAGAAGACAATTGTTGGAAGTTATTTTGTAAGTTATTGTTATTGAGATTATTGTGATTTCTAGAATGCCTCAGAGAGATATACAAATAGCAACAACAAGACCAGAGAGCAAGAGAGCCAAAAGTAAAGCTGAGTGAAAGAGTTTCGGTCAGAGAAAGATTAGAAAACGTAAAGTTAACCATCGTAGGAGTGAATAGCCTAATGATTGATATGTTAAAGACGAGTAAAAGTTTTCTGACATTTTAAATGTTAACATCTGAGATGATAACTCACTCCCTCACACAGAAGCTAGAATCCCATGTTGAAGTGATGTAGGGGCCAGTGCAAATTTTACTTAGATGAGCCTCCTTTAGCAAGTGCTGAAGAGAATCCCATGAAGTGTGCCACTGGATGGCAGGGGCTCCATAGGGGAACACTTATGGGAGACCATATCTCTTCTCCACCAGTTTATACTCTACACCCAGAAAAAAAAGTTGAAAGGGGCAAAAAAGCTCCATGTGTTACAGGGATGAGCAGAATAAAAAATGATCATCTGAGCACTTGTATACATGCAGTTGGACAGTCAACTCTACTGAATAGTCTTAGGCCCTAGTATTAGGATATAAGTATCATGAGGGACATGAGTAGCATCACTGTCCCACTTCTCACCATATTACAACTCCTTTGTTATAAATCCAGATGTTCAGTCCAGCCAGTGAGGAATCTCCATGTTCCACCAATCTAGTAGCTAGGAACTAGTAAGTGGCAAGCATCTCCTGTTCTCCACTCAATGAGGAGGGGGGGACAGATTGGGGAGTGCCTGGATCCCCATACAACCTTCAGCCAGAAAGGTCTTTTACTGCAGACAGTGCAATGAGTAATTGCAAAACCCTATTTTTAAAAGTCAACAAGCATGAGCCAAAGAAGTGGGCAAAAAACTTCCTTGTCGCTGTCTTTTTCTATGCTAGTGCATGGAAAAGGTACGGTCTAGATCAGAATACTGAATAAAAATATATATAATTAAATAAAGAGAAAAAAAGATTATATCATTTGGAAGAATAGCATGAATTTAACACAGAATATCTAAACCTTATATGAAATATAATTAATTGTAATATTACTAGAGAATGAAAGAAAAAAAGAAACAATGCAGTTACAAAACTGACATGTATCACATGGGCACACACAATAAGGCGGGTAGTTATGTAAGGTACAGGCTCCACACTGAAGAGAGTAGAGAAAATCATATCTTTTAAAACAAAACACACCACTGGTAAGAGTCAGACTTGAGGCTAAAGAATATGAATCTCTGCTCTCAAATGACTGTATACTGTTCTTCTGAACATACAAAACCGAACCTGCTAAAGCTCCCCCTAGGTTAGTGTGGCAGTATTTCAAATGCCAGAAATTCAGGCACTTGAAACCTAATTGCACAGCAAGTGCATGATGTTTATGGTTTGCTGGACCTCACAAAGTAGAAAACTGCCCCAAACAATGCAAGGAAGTAAAACATGCTAACTGCCAGGGACCACATTCTGCTAGTTACAAGGTATGCCCAAAATATCAACAGATCCAAAACCACTTAAATAACACCCAACAAACAAATACTTAATCAACTATATTCTCATTTACACCAACATACTCCTCCCACGAACACTACACGTCTACCACAACCCAGTTTCACAGCCCCCCTCACTAACCCCTTCACAGAGACAAACACCAGACAACCCATACCACATGAAACTCCTCTCCCACAATCCTTCATTTTAATGGCAACAAACAACACAACTCTCCCAAATTACATCCAAAACAACAAAACTCTTATGGTGCAGCACTTTCAAGCGACATTAACATGGAAAACAATATGCCAACACCACACAAGCACTTCAGTTTAGGAGGTTACACTGTGAACTTATTAGCATTTTTAATAGAACTCTGTACCATGCCACCACCAAGCTCAATCACACCTGTAAAATTTGATGCTCTAATCTCACACACTTATGAAACAGCTAAATACTAACCTAAATAACAACCTAATACCTGAGATACAGAATTCCTCACAAAAAGGATGTCAAACCACAGACCATTTAACCAGTCTTAAAGAATTTATATATAAATCCTATCAAGTAATAATAGCAGTCTTCTTAGATGTCAAAAAGACTTTCGACTCGGTGTGGCATAATGCCATTAGATACCAATTATATTCTGTGGTCTGTTCTATCACCACTACTATATATATATATATATATATATATATATATATACTATTTGTCAATAACATACCCTTCCCCGACTTGACATACACTTACTTTTTTCAATATGCAGATGACATTGTCATATGGAGTGTATCATGTGACCCACTGATAGCAAGCAACATAGTTCAAAAATCCTTAAATGCAATCCTTAATTGTAACGACTGGCAGGTCCTCCTGAACCGCATAAAAACCATGGACATCATGCTTAGACACAGCTTAAAGAAACACTTCAAAAACATTAGAAAAGTAAACCTTAAACTAGGTAATAATGAAGTAAAGT
>NW_013665843.1:100025-112452 GCF_000517525.1 Limulus polyphemus | reverse complement strand
TTGAAAAAAACATGGGGGTGCTTAACTTTTTTCCAGGTGTATATTTGCTGAGATATCGCTCATATACTGAATGAAATGCAATGGCCCCACTCATTTCTTTCCATTTTTGGAAATGGACTCTTGTATATACATAGTTCTATGTATGACAAGTAATAACCAATCAAAAACTCAGAATGTTTCCCTAGTGGCTTTCTCAGCCATTTTGAAGTGTTATGAAATCAACTCCTCCTTTCAATCCAAATTTCAAGCTGGTAAGTTGAGTCTTTAGTCAGCTCGAAATTTCATATTTTTAGACCCAAATTCAGCTTATTTACCAAGTTTGATAAATTATAGTGGAATTCTATGGTATTGATGTAGTAATTTATAAGTTTTGGTTATTTCAAATGAATATATAAAACTTAAAAAAAATTATTTTGTTTCACATCCTCCACGTGTGAAATTTGATAAGGTTTACCAAACTATACCAAGCAGCAAAGGAGTGCAAAGTTCGTAACTAGAAGAGATAATAGTTTACTATACTTCTTTATTTACTGTTCTATGTTTTAAGAAAAAATAACTTTCAGAACTTATTTGTAAATAGTAACAATGTATATACATATATAATGTATTATAAATGAAATGTGACTATATTTTACACTAAAATACAACCAAGACAGGTCACTTTGTAAATGAAAGCATTATATTCTTGGATACAGTAAGATGAGTGCACATGCACCTCGTCATTGCAACTTCTGTAATGTTAGCCAGGCATGACTAGAAGGTCAATATAAGAAACTAATAAATGTATAATGTTATGAGATTTAAGCTATTGAGACTAAACATCTGTATTTTCATATAATAATTTGTAGTCATTCTAGTACAAAAAAAGCATAATTTATATTTATTTTCTAACTTTTTGTGGTGGTTACGAGGCCGGTCAAATTAATAGACCCTGTGTAGTTAGGGTACAGCAAATATAAAGTTTACTGAAAACAAACGTTTGAAAAGGATTTAGTAGGTTTTAGACCAAAAATATTTGACATTTTGGGGAGGAAGAATAGTTTTTAATCATAAGAAGAAAATCACTTCACACTCAGACTAGTAATGAAACAGACTTGCTATTTTCACAAACAAATCTTTAGTAAAATAATTCACTAAAAAATCAGATTTTTTGTGCACAAAATACTTGTAATCTTTACTAAAAGTCTACCAAATTTTGTGAAGGTATACATACTGCATCAAAAGTTATAGTATAAATACCTAACATATGCAGATGTGTATACAAACTCATGTTTTATACCGAGCTCGTTGCAAAAGGATTAACTGCCAAGCTACACACCATGACAAAACAATATCCCCATACAACATATACCTTGACTCGAAACACCCTATACAGGTAAAACAATTTCTGAAAAAGAGTCTAATATTAAATTCTCTCTACAAAAATAATCCTTTCTTGTGTTTTTATAATTTTAGAACTGTGCACAGGACAGGTAGAACATCCAGCACCTGTCTTGTGAAAGTGGATTTTCTCGAGGCACCCCCATTTACCCCCACAACTAATTCTAAGGCATTTGTATTTGGTGATTCCAACTGTAGCATTGAATTTCAGATTCTAGCCACCCTGTGACCCAGATAATGGGAAGTTTGTTAACTCTCTCCCATGGGCTCAGTCAATTTGACTGACCACGTGACCTCTTTGTACTCAATTAAAATCTTTACAGATTTAGTACTTCTAACTTTCAATATAGTGTGTAAATCTTCACAAAATTTAGTAGTCTTTCTGTTCATATTATAAGTCTTTCACATACAAAAAATCATATTTTTCAGTGAAGTATTTTTAATAAAATAAAATAAAGATTTGTCCATTAATATATTGAGTATATGTTTTGAATAGTCAGTGCGAAAAGTAATTTTCATGTTAAAATTAAAAATACTTTTCCTCATCCCAAAAATCTCAAATTTCTTTGTGTAATCCTTAAAACTTCGTAAATACATTTCAAACGTTTTTATTCAGTAAAACTTTAGAGTTTATCTGTTATTTTCTCTACCCTATCTCAAAACAGGATCAGCCAATTAGACAAACTTCGTAACCACCAGAAAAAAATGAAAATAAATCTAAATTACCCCCTTTTGCTTTCTAGAATGACTTCAAATTGTAACACGAAACTAAATTTGTTTATCCTAAGTAGCTCTAAGTTTGTAACAGAATACATCTATTTATAATTAAATTTTATTGTTTTACTGCCCTTTGAATTATGTCTAACTACTGTCCTCACTATTATAAGTTGTAAATCACTTGGGGAACATGCAGCTCACGTTACGCTATCAAATGACATTACCCACAAGCTGCTCACGTGCACACCTCATGAACCAATTTAATTATATTATTATTATTACTTATTTTACCTAATCTAGTCTTAAATAACCTAAAAAAAATCCATATTTTTAGATTTTGGTTACTTTTATAATAAGGTAGGAAGAAAAACAATAAGAAGAGAAGCAAGGAAAGAGACCTAGGAGAAGAAATGCAAAAATGACTGACAGCAGAAAATGAGACCAACAGCAGGAGAAGAGATGGGTACTTACAGAATCTTGAGTGTAAAAGTCACTGATAAGAAAAGTGACAAACAAGTCTGCTGGTAGAGGAAAGACAAGAAAAAGAGGATGGTCTGTAATCCAGAATGAGAAGGTTAGGAGTAGACAAAGGCTAGGAGGAAAGAGTAAGGTCCAAACAGAGAAAAAAACCTGGGAAGATAAGGAGGACAAAAGCTATATAATATCAATCCAGGACATCATGGGAAAAAGACTACCACTGAAGACATCTGGGCAAAAAAAGGAAGCCAGAATAATAAAAAATTCAAAAGAAGGAAAGTGTAGGGTAAAGAGGAACATAACCCATCACAACAAGTCCCAACAGACGGGATACAAAGTATAGAATGATAAAACAGAAGAAGTGGAACAGACCAAACAGAAAAGGAAAGGAACACCTACAGAAGCCAGTTTGAAGCATAAAGTGCCTCAGATAAAAGACGTTAGGAAAGAGAATATAGGAGGGTAGAGAGAAAAATGAGGAACCAGAAAGTGAAACAGAATGTAAGGGGCCTAATCTCCAAGCTGAACAAACTGATAGCAATGACAGGGAATCAAGAAAAGAAAAGGAAGAAAGTCTACAAATCAGGACAAAAGGGCATGAGAAAGGAAACAGTACAAATCCTAATAGTAAGAAAGGAGAAAACATATGGTAAACTCCAAAAATCATGGATCAGAGAGTAGAAAAATGAGAAATAATAAAGAACACAAGCAAAATATAAGGAAAGGAACATACCTGAGAATTAAATCCAGAAAGAGATTGAAATTCAAAGATCATTTCCTAAATGTTAAGGCACTATTCAAAACAAATCAGCTGAAGGTCGTAGTCCAACAGAACAATCTTGACTCGGAAGAAAGAAATTTGGCCGATGGGATGAAAATAGAAGACTCAGTAAGCATGTGGTAACCCACATCATGTAAAACAATGTCTGTAATGACCCTGACAGTTAATGAGCCTCCAAAAGTCTTAGTAGAAATATGGCCTATGTGTGTGTGTACAACTTCACTCACTCAGTACTAAGTATAAATCACCATCATTTGAGAATTCACAAAAATAAAAGCTTTTGAAACAAAAGCCAAAAAACAAAATTCAAAATTTCATTAATCGTGCAATTTCAACAATTTGAACTTGATCAAGAAATTTAAAAACGTCAATTCAATACAATGCCAAGGGAAAAAAATGAAGTTACCATGAAAGCAAGTGCATAAGGGGAGTTGCTGTGCATGGAGGTGTGTCACTCTTCTATCGATGGAGGGATTTTGTTGCATAATGAAGTCATCATGCAGCAGCAAAATTCACATTAAGTCACATGAGATTAAGTGGAAGTTGCTTCAAGGCTAGTGGCACATGTGTGAGGAAAGTAGTTAAACTGTGTGAAAAGGAGAGTTTTCTCAGAAATTCTCTTGAACTAATTGAAATCATCTATACCTGTAATTTATGAGGGGTGCTTGGTTCACTAGGGGTTTCATCTTTCTCATCTGTGATGCTGAATTGATCAGGAATTGGCCTTAAAGGTGTACTGTTGCTTGTTGAATTGGTTAAGCCTTCACCAAAGTTGATTAAATCCTAGAAGAATGAAAAATGTAATATTCTTAAGATCATCTGTCAAAATCTCATTCTCTCAAAAATAATTCAAAACTTTAGACATGAATTACAAAAACAGAATAAACAAGTGATAACATAAACAATAAGTACATTACACCAAAAAAGGAAAGGTTCAAACATTTAATACAATACAGAAAATTACTCTTGAGCACAATTCAAAATCAATATGTTATTAGCTGTATAATTATTTCATGTAGTGTAATCTGCTTTGAAATGCATGGCTGTTTAAGTGAATTTTGCATGTTACTTACCCAACCTGGTTGAATTTATAACTGTCTTCAATAAGAAGGTAGTAAATACACTACCAGACAACTTAGCTATACAATAGAGAAAAACATCACTGAAGGGAAATTATGATACATAATTAATGACATTTGTACAACAGTATCTTTATAAACAGTTATAAACAATTACAAGCAAGAATCTTACATTTAAGCATCCTACCTTCTTATTTGCTAAAATATCAATAAATTTGTCAAGCCCACCAGAGAAGTCCCTTCCCTATCTCTCTGACTTTCAAGATTATTTGCTAATCTACTTTACATGGCTGATAGATATGTTACTTATCAATAGAAAGACCAGCTCTTTATGTATACAAGTCATACAAATTTGCATTCAGTTTCCTGTTGTAAGTCTTTAGTCAAGGAGAATGACTTGGTTTGTGTTAATCAGACTTGATGCTCTGAAGAGTAAGATAATATTTTTTAACCTATTTATAGTTTACTTAGAAAGACAGATAAATTATAGTAGTTTTGGAAAATTCTATTCAAGTGATTGATATATTTTTTGTATTCTAAAATTTATATTTGAAAGCTACATGGAAATTTACGACACCAAGGTTATGGAAGAATGTTCAAAATTTTTACTCAAGTGCAAACAGCTTGAGTATGCAGCAAGTACTACAAATCCTTGTTTTTAAGTATATTTTTATTTGTTATTATACACTTTTCAAAAAACAAATTACTTATTACAAACGTTTTAGTTTAGCCTAACAACACTTCAGCTAAATAAAATGTCTAAAATATTACTAGCTTGTGTTATTTACGTTAGCTCTACAGAAAACAGCAAATGGGCTCTCAATGTGATTTACAAAGTAAACAAGAAAATCATAAAATTAAAGAAAACAAATGTGAAAAAGTTAACAAATTACTTATGGAACTTTCTGACCAATATTGCACTCATTACTTAGGAACAAATTGTATTATTCCTTTTATTTCATATTTTTCAACTTTTCATTTCACTGTACACTGTTGATCTCCATACAGTTAGTATCAGGATAAGAGAAATAAGAAATAAAGTTTTACAGAAACAAAAATACTTTAATATTCAGTTATTGAAATATGAAAACTGTTATGTTTAATGAAATCTACCTGAATTTTGTGAAGATACAAGTAGTAAATTTAGTTATAGTATGTATAGCTCCACTCACAAAAAGGAATCCCACATTGAGCAGGTGGAAGGCAAATATATCAGACCAAATACACCCACAGGTGGTACCAGGAAATACAGGCTGCTTGACATCAAGTGATGGACAAGACCAAAGTTCTATAATCGAACAACCAAGTGAGAAAATCAGTAATACGAGGTATGGCGGGTCAATAATTGAAAAACCCAGGCTCAAAGACCAACAGTGGAAGATGTTCCATTTAGTTTGATAAACTCCTATTGAGGAAGGGCAAATGGAACAACCACCTCCTCACCAAAAACCTGATAAATGCCAGGAGTGAAGGTGGAGGTTAAGAAGGGCAAGATGAAATACCAGTGACCGATGCTGATGTAGAAGGGATTGAGTAAGAGGAAGAGGCAACAGAGGGGCAATACAGAGTTGAAGTAGTCAAGGAAACCAGGGTTGTGCCAGCCAGTAAGAAGTAATTAGAAGAACTTAACCAGGAGTAACATGGAGGATTGAAATCACCTGGAGAAGAAGACAGATGGGAGGATCAACTGAAAGGGATCAGTTGGTCCAATCCTGGCTGAACACACTGACAGCTAGGGCCTGTGGAGACCAAAAAGAGAGGTAACATGGAATTGAGGAAAGTGGCAAATGCATCAAGCTGAGGAGTACCCCACTGTGAATATAGCCATTGAAAACCTGAGGATCAAGGGACCACACTGAGGGAGAAACTTTATCCAGCCTGGAAAGACAATCCCCATGAGGTTGAAAGCACCCAGAACATGACATGCCAAGGGACTTCTCCCAAACGTGTGAGCCCAAAAAAGTTGATCTAAAGTTGGGTGCCACTTGGGTGTTTGATATAAGATACCACTGTAGAATTGTCGGAATGGATCATGACAAGTCAATTCCTGACTATAAGAAGAAAGTGATCCACAGCTCCTCATACCACTAGAAGCTCTATGGTATTGATATGGAAAGATTTCTCAGTCGTAGACCCTTGTCCAGAAGCCTCCTGCTGATCGATTTACACCCTGAATCATGGAGGGAAGTATCGGGGAAGATATATAAATCCGGTCAAGGATGAGGAAGCAGTACACCCAACGATGTGTGGGCCTTGTTCAACCAACAATGCAGATCATCAATGAATGAAGGAGGAATGGTAAGTGGGAGAATCCAAGGGATCCTGAGCAAGATTCTATTGGTCATGCAGAGTCCACTCAACATACTGCATATGTGCCCAACCAAAGTTCCATAATCAAACAACCAAGTGAGAAAATCTGTAATAAGATGTATGGTGGGTCGAGAAGGGGAGCTGCATTCCCAAAAGTGATACAACCTCACGAGCAGTTAGAGAGAACACAGAGGGCATGGAGAATTGATAGCTCCATCGAATGGAGTCAAAGAGGAGAAGGTTGAGTCAGACCAAGAAGGAAGTTGAAAAAAGACCTCCAAGTGGAAAGGATATCTGGTAGGGGACAGGAAAGACTTCTCCAATTTGATAATCCAACCCACTCAAGCAGCTTCAGACAAGAGATGAGTGTGACATGACGACTCCATTTCTGAATGTGCTAACAGAAGCCAGTCGTCCATGTAGTGGTGTGAGAACAACCCCCCAAGCATGTATAAGCTGAGCAAAAGTTTTTCAACCTGACAAAAGACATATGGAGCTGAAGCAAGCCCAAGGGGCATGGTGAAAAACTAGTACATAATCCTGTGATGGACAAACCAAATATAGCATCTGCACCGAAATGAAATAGGAATGTGTAGATAGGCATTTGACACATCTAACTTCGTCATACACAATCCAAGAGAGAAAGCCCACCTTTTGTGAGAAAGGACTCCAATGTAAAATGGGGAAGATCCAGAAATTGATTGAGATGGGACAGATCAATCACAAGATGCCAGTCCCGTGTTTTCTTGGGTACCACAACATCCTGGAGTAAAAGCCTGGGGAAGTATGGCTGACATGCTCGATAGCTCCTTGTGATAGAAGAGTTATCATTGCCTCTGACAAACACTGACTGGTAGGAGGATCCAAGGTAATGGAAAGGATATGGGTACAGGATATAACGGGATGGGGAAAGGAAGTGGATGATAAGTCCCTCAGTCAAGACCTGAAGAACCCAATGATTGGTAGTAAATTTCCATCAAAGGGGAACAAAATTGGTCAAACAAGCCCCCACTGGACCGAAACCCACAGTATATTCACCAGTACTGCTGGCAATGATGAGACCTGCATCGATACACATGACAAACCATGGAACCCCTTGTGAGTGAAACAGTTAAAGGACAGGTGGGTGTCAGACATGGAACAAGAACAGATTGCAAGGGCCTAGGAGGAGATAAACAAGCATCCAAAGATGAAAGGGTCGAATGTTGCCTCACAGATTCCACATGATTTCAAAGTTTCATGAATATTCCCAAAAATGGACAATTGGAGAAAAGAAGCCATCCACAAGTCCCAAAGGTAAGTGGATGGTAAATGAACCTGGGACAATAGAGCATCCCTCCTCAGAAGATCTCAAAAGCAAAGAAACCATGTGTGAAGAGATAGAGCCAAGGAGGACAATTGTGACAACGTAGAAGTGAGGAGAGAGAAGGTATCCCCCAAAATCACTCAGGAGATCAGTCGAGTGCCTCAGAAAGAAGATGCGTGGTGGACAAATACCACAGGTATGTTGTAAGGGTAAGATGAAGAAAGAAAAACTGGACCTGGGATAAACTGGCAGTAGTGATTCTAACTTCTGAGAATCAAGAAAGGGGTAGTCTGCCTGATGGTAAGCCAAAGAAAACTGATCCATGGCCCTTGGAGGGTAAGTCATGCTAGCACCAGCTTGCAACTGAGAAACAAAATGCTCAGCATGAACCCAATATCAGGAGAAGGACGGAAAACAAAATATTGGGAGGAAGGGTGTCATGTAGTAAGAAAGGAAAAGAATAATAAGAAATCAGGAAAATGGATAAAATAGAACAAACCTGAGAAATCACATCTAAAAAGGCTGAATTAGGCCTAGCATATTCTGCAGGAGAAAATGGGAAGGTATGGCATAATTGGGAGGAGGAAAAAGGCTGTCAAAATCCTCGTCATCACAAACAGATTCAGCAGGTTCAGGAGGAAGTCAAGCAGTACTTGAACAATGTTCAATCTCCCAAAGAAATAAGGATGAAAATTCCTCAGTTGAGTTTCCCTGACCCGAAGCCTATGTAGAAGTGAGGAGATAGAAGGTATCCCCCCAAAATCCCTTAGGAGATCAGTGAAGTGCCTCAGAAAGAAGATGTTGGACAAATACCACAGGTAAGCCTATACAGTGTGCGTGCAGAGGTAATGTCCGTATCGGAATACTGATTTGATAGCTGAGTTCATCTTGACATTTTATTTTCTCTCCTGATCCCTAACTTGCCCTAGGCACAGCATCCAGTGATGATCATGAATCCTTATGAATATCTTTTGTGACATACCATATACCACTGTTTGAATTTTTTTTTAAACCACTGACCAGTATAAAATGGCACAAGACTTGTTACAGTTATCAAGGTGCACACACACTTTCTCAAGCATCATTGTATATTGCCATTTTCCCTCAGCTAGGTACCATTCATACAATTTTCTAAAGTTGTTCTTCATTTCCTCTCCTGAATATTTCATGCAAGCAGCTTATGTACAAAACTTATGTTACTTTTTCAGATGGAGATACTTCTTAATTACATGTCTAGGGCATGTGAATGGCATTTGTCACTGACCTTTGTAGTTGTAGATTCTATTCATTATTGACCCCAGTTACAAGACACCACATTTTACTAATCACAACTGGTACACCAAGTAGATCCATATTCTATTGCTTTCCAATGTCATTAAGTACAAGAAATATCCCCACCTTGGAAATTCTAAACCCCCAATCTGAATATGTCTTTATGATTTGAGACTATGAATATTTTATGTCAGAAAAGGCTATTATATAAACTTCCCAAAAGCAACCAATTTTCAGTGGCATCACACTTCCTACGAAATGCCATCTGGAATGAGAATACTTCACATATGTAATTTTGAAATAAAACAAGTCATGCCCAGTGTTCCCTCTAAGCTGAGTGGCTGCACAACAACCAATCAAATAACACACACTTCATATTTCCATCTGCACACATCCTCAGTAATAGTGAAGAATTTCAAAACATTGATGGCCTTCATGACCCTGGCAGTCAATAGGCCTAAAGCCCAAATAATTTACTGGTAGCATTGCAAAGTGGCCTAATGATCCATCAGGGTAGATGATGTAAAAATCCCCCCCCCCCCAAAAAAAAGAAAACTGGTAGCATACTTCCACACATTGCCTTGATACTGGTGCACATGAAAAAATTCATTCTGTACATGGATTGAAAAAATTAGAGGGAACACCGGTCATGCCCATTTTTTGACTTTCCAAAATTCAGACTTATTTTTACTTTCATTGAACGATCTTTGAAATGATGTTTGACACTCACTATTACTTTCAATGCAAAAAAAAAAACAAGCTCATACATTTCCTCTATGTGTAAGTTAATAGTTGCTTTTAATTCAAATGGTAAAGAAAGTTTCACAGATTTAAACTTTTCAAATTTTAAAAATGTTTATAAAGAAAAACTCATATAGGATAAATAACTTTTAAATAAATATTACTATAAAACACATTTAAATTATTTTCTTACATTTCCTTTTGAAGTGTCAACAGCAAGTTTGTTGGTGGGCTCTCCATTACCCTGAAAGTTAACAATCTATTACTACACAGCATAGTACAAATACACATTTGCACAGAATGTGCTATTTGTTTATTTATTACAAATACATATATATATATATTTATAAATATATTACCCTTAGGAAGACCAAGAAAAAATTGTTCACCTCTAAACTGTGTTTACATATACCTCATTCTGATGTGTAATGACTTAAACTAAAACTGGTAAATATTATAGTTCACATATTCATTCTTGTTTAAGTAAATGATGATATAAAATAGTGTCTTGGCCACTACTGTGTCTATCGTATCACAGCTGGCCTGATAAATCCCTGGTACTGGGAGGCGTCAACAGCACTGGATAAAGCAGATATAATATGGTTAACATATTATTACATTCTTCTGTACTTTCACTCACAAGTTCTTATAACTTAGAAACACACACACACTATTGCTCAGTTTCTTATGAACAATGTCAGGGTGATCTTCATTCTCCTTATTGGTATGTAAATACTGTACATGTATATTGGCTAACTGCTTATACATTGATAAGTGTATTCTTTCAACCAAGTTCATAAATTTGTTTCTAATTTCTTACCTTTTAAAAATCCTTAATATGTTTAACACAGTCTTCTAAAAAAATTAGATAGATAACTGTGCTTACTTTCATGAGTAATAACCTTTCTCATTTTAACAAACTCCTGCACATACTAAGTATCATTACAACCATTCTGTGTCAGGTTTTTTATGTTAAAAAAAATGAACATACCCCAGTCTACCACATCAACCACATCTCTTTTATAAACCAATGTTACTGATACATTTACACTGTACATCTAAAAGGATATTTAACAGCCACTGTGCCAGCTAACAGTGCCAGTTACAAATCAGAACAATAATAGTAGAGCCATGGTTAAACATTGTAATGAACATTTTGGAATTACATATATTCCATCTGCAGCAAGTCTATGAAATAACAATTTGAACAACATTTAGTATAATTACTAATATAAAAATACAATGAATAGTGTAAGAAAATAATAAAACATTCCCTTAAAAAAAATGAGAGAGAGCTATTTGAATAAAGCATGGGAGAAATGAGTTTGAATTTCTATTGAGGCTTGGATTTTCATTTATATGTAGACTTTCATTTAACAATAGTTCATGATTATTATTGTCCATTGGTTAAAATAAAAAAGTCTTTGAAGAAAATATGGTGTGATGATGTTTCATTGTCAGAACCAAATGGATGGCGTGGATAGGCAGCAATCATTTTCTGCTTTACCCATGAAAGTCCATGGGTTACTATGGTCTGGAATGGGCATTTTGATGAAGCAAAATACTGTGAGAAAAACTTACTAGCAGTCTTGTAGAACACCCCATCTCAATAGCATGATTTATTGGCCATAAGCATATATATATAAAAACCGGTGGGATCAGTTCCACTCAAAAACAACTTCAGGGCAATGTCCCATACAACCCTTGCTATGCCACCCCGTGCAACATCATCTTCTCAGGCCCAACCCCACCAAGGTGGAGCACCAGAAGTAGCAGGGTGTAATCCATGCAACATCATCCCCCAGAGAGGACCACACAGAAACTGGAGCACATAGATCACCAGCTGATGTCTTGAGCAACCCCAGTATGCAGAAACAAGCTGAGCCGGGACCCCCAGCATAGAGGTAGAGGATCACATATAAAGTGTAATAGACTTGAAATAAGACCCAAAACTTGAGAGCTTTCAAATAGTTGACTATTCTTCTTCAGGAGAACAAAGGGTGTTCCTGAAGAAGAATAGTCAACTCTTCGAAAGTGCTCGAGTTTTGGGTTTTATAATGTCCAGATAGTTATCAAATGTTTCTTAAGAAAAAACTTCATATTTTATCTGTTATTTTCAGTAATTAATCACTGTACAGGTTTGGTAGATTTGACCGATCTTGTAACCATCATAAAAAATTAGGAATAAATATAAATTATGCCTCTTTCATTCTAGAATGACAACACAAAAACATAAATGTTTAGACTAAATAGCTTAAAACTCATAAGATTATACATCTATATATATTTATTATTTTGACCTTTCAGCCATGCCTGGCTAACAAAACAGAAGTTACAATGATGCGGCACATGTGCTCTCATGTT
>NW_013665843.1:73326-99652 GCF_000517525.1 Limulus polyphemus | reverse complement strand
TTGATACCATAGAATTCCACTATAATGTATCAAGTGTAGTAACTAAGCTGTATTTGGGTCTAAAAAATATGAATTTTTGAGCAAACTAAAGACACAACTTACCTCCTTGAAATCTTGGTTCGAAAGAATGTGATGGCATCCTAACACATGTAAAGGGCTGAGAAAGCCACTAGGGGACATTCTGAGCTTTTGATTGGTTATTCACATGTCATATATTGAAGTAAGTGTATATAAAGGACCATTTCCAAAAATGGAAAGAGGTGAGGCAGGGTCACCGTGTTTGACTCATTATATGAGTGATATCTCTGTAAACTGAATAGATATTAGGTTCTTATTTTATATTACTGCTTGCCAATATCGTTAATTTGTGTTCCTAATTCGTAAAAAACTATAGACTTAGTATTTTGACATCACAAATATCAAATTTGAACCAATGTTGCATTCAACATCCCATGTGCGACACAAAAATCAATGCTTAACTTTGTTTTTCTAATACTTACTTTTAAATTAAGATATTGAATAAGGTATAATACTAATATTTGAAATATAATCTACAGTTTGATACCACACTTATTGACATAAATTCATGAAATAGTAGTTAAATAAAACTTTGAATGTGAGTCAACAAACGCAATGACATGGCCTTTCATCCGTGGCCCATCTGGAAAGGGTTAAAGGCTGGACCATTAATTTCATGTACCTCTATAACATCAAATACTGACAAAGCAGTTAACATTCCACGCTGTTCTACAAAATTAAAATACTTTCTGGTGTTTGAAATCAAACTGTGTACTTTATCATTAATTTTGATAAGCTCATCTGTACTCTGTTTGGAGATTGTTATCTCGCTGTGAATGTAAACCAATAACTCTGTAGTATCATCCTTCACACTCCCCAGTTGCTCCTTTGTTGGGTAAAGCTAATAACACACTCAACTTGTCTGTCTGGAAAGCCTTGCTATGATAGGCATAATTTCTGCTAGGATGTAAATAATGCCCATTAATTAAAAGTTATAATTTTCGTAAATGAAACTCAGAGATACAGGCAACCACTGAGTGAGAAGTTTGGAGGGATAAGTACTCCATTTGTATTGATAGACAGCCAAAGAAGAAGTGCAAATGGAATGGGCTAAATGTGAAGCTACTCTGCAAGAAAAACTGGAACTCCTTGCCAAAGACCTGACAAAAGCCAGGTATGAAGATGGAGGATGGACGGCATGGGGTGGAGCACTGATGAGTGGAGTTGACAGAGCAGATCAGGAAGGAAGGGAAGAGGAAGGACCGCCTGTAGTTGGAACAACCAAGGAAACCAATGTTGAGCAGGCCAGAAAGGAGCAATCAGAAGGACCATGCATGGAGGAGGGAAACCATCTGGTGAAGTAAATAGATGAGAGAGTAAACATAAAGCAACAGATGAGACCAATCCTGGATGAAGGCATTAATAGCCAAGGCTTGAGGATGAGGAACAAGGGACCAAACTGAGGTCATATGTGATAGAGAGTGGTGGCAAAGGCTTCGATATGTGGCATGCCCAGATGCAGACAGAGCCACCAAAAAATGGTAGAATGCAGGGACTACTTCATGGAATAAACTAAATCTGGTCAGGAAAGGTAGTCAGCTACGAGCTTGAAAGCACCCGGTACATGACATGCCATCAAACGAATGTGATGTGTGTGGGTCCAATAAATAAGATCCATAGTGTGAAAACATTGGGATCTGGCTGGACCTGGTGCCACCTTGTTGACTTATATAAGCCACCATGGTAGAATTGTCAGAATGTATCATAACCAGCTGGGGGCTGGCAAGAGAAAAAAATTTATCCAAATCCCAGAAATTTGAGTACACTGATGTGAAGAGAACTCTCCTCCTCAAACCAATGACTCGAAACCTCCTGGTGATCCACCCAGGCACCCCAGCCCTGATGGGATGCATTTATGAACAAATGTAAATCTGGCCATGGAGGTGGAAGTGGGACCCCTGCTGATATGTGGGCCCCGTTCAACCACCATAGGAGATCATCTACTAGGGATATAGAAGTATCCAAGGGATCCTGGGCAAAGCTCCATTGATCATGAAGGTCCCATTGAAGAAACCACATATGGGCCCTGTCCAGGGATATGAAAGCAGTCATGGAGGACCATACCTCAAAAGCAATAGAACCTTGAGAGCTGTAAGTGACGGAACAGACTGGGCTTTCCGAACAGCCTGTTCCATATAATGGAGCAGGAGAGGAGAAGGTTGGACCCAACTGAGATGGGTGTTGAAGAAAACACCCAAATGGATAAGGTATTGGGTAGGACAAAGGAAAGACTTCTACAATTTGACCAATCAGTCCACCCGCACAGCTTTGGCCAGGAGCTGACAAGCCAATTCCCAATCAGAATGAGCAAAAACAAGCCAGTCATCCATATAAACAAGGAAGCCCAACACCATGGCATGACTATGTCGAGCAAAGGAGCAGACTACACGACAGAACATGTATGGTGTTGAGGTTAGGCAAAAAAAGTATTGAGCAAAACTGGTACACAACCCCCAAAGGACAAACTGAAGATATGAATGGGAACGATCTGCCACAGGAATGTGTAGGTAAGCATTGGAAATGTCCACTTTGGTCATCCAGAGACCTGGAGAAACTGTACACCAAAGAGAAAGGTATGTTTCCATGATAAATAAAGGTGTGTGAACATAATGATTAAGACTGGATAGATCGATGACAGGATGCCAGTCCTCGATCTTCTTGGAATCCACAAACAAGCAGAAGTAAAACCCCCATGAACCTAGTGCAGCTGGTTCAATAGCCTGTTGTGCGAAGAGGCCCTGAACTGCCTCGAACAGACCCTGGTGTGTTGAGGAATCCTGAGGAGAAGGGATGGGAACACTGGATAATGGAGGAAGGGTAAGAGGATAAAGTAACCCTCTGAGGGCACCTTGTGAACCCAGACATCACCAAGAAAAGATCCCAACAGATGAAAAAAAATTCAAGAGATGAACCCCCACTGGTCCTGAACCAACCAAATAGCCACTAGTACTGCTATTGGTGGATCATGTGTCATCAAGTAAATCATCGAACCATGTCCCCGTGGGAGGGTGGGACAGGAAGAGGTTGGGAAGGGGAAGGTCAGGGAGACAGGAATCAATGCCGCACTCAGTCCTGATTACGACAAACAAGCTACCAAGCTAGTAAGAGTAGAATGTTAACGAGCCAAGGCCACCTGCAACTCCAAAGACCCAGGAACTGAGTCAAACACATAAAACTGCACAAATGGTGCCATGCAAAGGTCCCTCAGATAAGGAGCCTGGAGACTGGTCCGTGCCAAAATCGCATCACAGTCCAAGAGGTCCTGACAACAAACAAACCACATTTGAAGCATGAGAGCCTAAGACAACAGATGAACCAATGTAGAAGTAAGGATGGAGAGAATTTCAGCAGAAAACCCCTTATGGTTCCTGTGAAGAGCCTCTGACTGAAGATGAACAACAGATGAACCAACAAAGAAGTAAGGATGGAGAGGATTTCAGCAGCAAAACCCTCAGGGTTCCTGTGTAGAGCCTCTGACAGAAGGTGAAGGGAAGAAAGGTACCTTAGCAGGGCTGTGAGGGTGAGACAAAAGTGAGAAAATTGGGCTTGGGTAAGTTGGACAGGGTAATCTGGGTTCCCCCCAAATAGGTAGGACAGACCCCAACAACTGTTGGACGAGAAAGGGAAAGGTCTAAGGCCATAGGAAATAGGCATAAAAGACAAAACATCACATACCTGAGATATACAGTCTGAAAATCTCTTCAGCTTGGCCTGGCCCAAAAGGCTCAGAAGGAAGTGGGGCCAAAGTAGGCAAGAGAGGTTGGTTGATATAACGCTCAATCTCCCAGCAAATGAGTGACAATATATCCCACAATGGGTTGCCTCCAAATGTGGCTGAAAATTCGGCACCAGACACAGGCCAAGTACCCAAAGTGGTGACTGTAACTTCAGAATTCATAAGTGGGAAACATGAGGAAGTAATGCTTTATTAAAATATTGACTGCACAACTGTGAAGTTTAGTAAATAAAGTTAAGAAAAAAAACACTTCAAGGTAACTGAACAATCTAAAAAAGAACGTCTAAACTCAACAGCTGCTAAACAAGAAGTGTTAGTTCGGTAGTGGTGCATAGAGGGAGTCACATGCATCACGTGATAGTAGTGCTCTCCTATTGGTGGACAGGTGATGCATGATGATTTGCATGAGAGAAGTGTTGGAACTTTGGATTTCAATAGAGGGAGGATGAAGGCTTGTGGCATGCATTTCTGAAAATTTTGAATATAGAGAGCAACACAAAACAAGAAAAGCTAATCTTGTGAGAGAACCTTATTGGAAAAGAATTCTATACCATCTGCATAAAGTCCCACACTGATTTACTGTTCAATGGGTTACTATAAGTAGCAACAACAGATGCTAGCCAGGTGTGAGGACACAATCACAACTGGTGCTGTCCCTTTGTATTTTTCTTAAGTTCAGCATGGAAGGTAAAATATATATATACTGCAAAAACAGTCTTGTGGCAAATTACACCTCAAACAATGAACACTGAGGAGGGGCAGATGGGCTTAACAATTTCTTTTAATGACTACACAATGCAGAGTTTGGGAAAAGTATTTTCTGTCAGGCATTCCCAGTCATGTGGTGGGTTCCAATGTGTTCACTATATATTCATAGTGGTATAAGAATAGTGATGAAGAAGCTGAAAGAAAAAAGAATAATCAAGAGCTCACCAACCTAGAGCCTTTAGAAAGATTGTAGAATGGTAGCTGGGGAAAAAATCCAGAGACAGATCAAACTACAAAGTGGTGTAAATAGTAGGACACAAAGTTGTGTGTTGTCCACATTCCTGCCTGCAAGATTTCATCCACAGTAAGCTGATGGCTAGAGGCAAGAGAAGCCATTAATAATGAACTTGATGAGAGGTGAAGTGAATAAAAGTAA
Organism: Limulus polyphemus; assembly: GCF_000517525.1. NCBI lineage: Eukaryota > Metazoa > Arthropoda > Merostomata > Xiphosura > Limulidae > Limulus > Limulus polyphemus. The sequence goes on along the minus strand of NW_013665843.1, from coordinate 94,694 downwards.
ATAAGCCAAATGAGCTGTGTAACCTAACTTGTTGAAGTGTAAGGAAATAAGTTAGAGAGAAATCTCACAGCAAAAAAAAAAAGATAATGCTGATTACCTTGAAAGGGGGCAGTAAGAGCAAGGCTGGGTATAAAGTCAAGCTGTTCCTGAGGTAATGAGTGCAGGAAGTGTCCAAGACAAAATGTCAGAGTGACTTCTCCCAAAGCCAAAAATAGAAAGAAAATACGCCTTTAGAGAAAAATAGTACAGAGGAGGTGGCCAAAGGTTGAAATGAATTACATATGGGAGTACTGAGAACTAAACAGATATTTCACTCCAGAAAAGGAAACAGAATAATTTGAAATGGTTGGAAGAGATCCATAAGAACCAGAAAAAAGAATAATGGCCAGGGAAGAGACAAAGTCATTGACAAACATTAGGAAAGTTGCTGGAAAACTACTAATTCAGAACATCCATAGCCAGAACTGGACTGGTGATCAGAAATGTGAAAACCTGGTGGAAAGAAGAATTAAAAAACATTGATGAGAGAGCTACTAAAATGAGAACAAAACCATGGAAACACTAGAAGATATAGAGACAACACCATAGAAAGGATCTGACCTAATCAAAACAACTGATCTGCCACCAAGTTCAAAGCTCCTGGGACATGACAGATCAACAATCAAATATAGTGGTGATGCACTAAAAAGAGAAAGTCTAAAGTAAAAAGAACCAAGAGGTAAATCAAGTTATTATCAATTATGCCCATATCCTCCAGTTGTTTCAAGTGTTTTGCTATTATACACAGACACATCCATACATAGATAATCAAGAAGATTGCAAGAGAAAGCATCTGCACTTCATTACATTCTTATCTTACCCATATGCAGATTACATTTTCTGTCTTGCATCCAGAGGAAGTTATTTTTGTACACGTTTTTACATTAAGACAAAATATTCACATAAAATAGCTGATGATCACTTAACAACAAGAAACTGTTCACATATAATTATTGGCACACATTTACATGTACAAGGATAGTAATGTTGAAGTAACTGCACTTTGTAATATTATGTTCATACTATGTCCAAATATAAAGATATGTTAAAAATAAGAGACTCATGAAAATATGTTAAAAAGATTTAATATCATTGCAAATACATGTATTATCATTAGCAGTAGTAGTACCTTCATAAAAATTAAGATATTTACATAAAGAATGGTATTTCATCAAGATATGAAACAAGTTCAGGAAATACAGATACGTTTAGGTTTCAGAAAAAGTTACAACAAATTAATAAAATTTTCACCATAAAAAATGCTTAGAGCAATGCAGCTAAGTTCTAACCAAAAAAATCTAAACCTTTACATAAACATTAAAAATGCTACAAGAAAAATATACTGTAAGAAAAAAAAGCAACTACAATAAACAGCAATATGAAAAATGACCACTTGATCAATCATGGTCACCCTTCCACATACCAAAACAAACTAAGCTGTAAAACAAATAACTGAGGTATAATATGATACTATATAAGTATATACTAATCCATCATTTCCCAAAGTGTGGGGCATGCCCCCCCAGGAGGGGGGCACAAAAGGTCTCATGAGGGATTTTTCATCAATGAGAATAATAAGTCATTACTACAACACATACAGCATTTTAATGTATATCTATGTATTACATCTCATCATTGAACTCACTCTTTCACTCATTTAAAGATGCCAAGAACCATATCTATTAAAGGTAGGCATGAATGAAAGCAGTTTGGGAAATTCCCTACTAATCTATATCATCAGGGAAAACATTTCAAAGCTGAGAAATAATTTTTGCAAACAACAAATCTTAATTCAGGCTTCTCAAGCCTAAACACATTGATCTCTAATATTCAAGTTTGTATCAAGAGTTTATTCATGTTAAAAAGAGCCCAGTACAGATAATGAAAAATATTACCTATAAAAAGCCTCTTTTGACACCAGTCAAACAGATCATCCATACAGAGACAGCTTACTAATCACCTTACAATCTTTAACACCTTAACAAAGTCACTTTTAGTTCTTCAAAGCTCCATGAAAAAAAAAGAAATCACACAGTACATTTATAAAGCCTTCCTATTCAACTGAAGCATTTAAAACTACAGTGTAGGTGTCACTATAGCAGCATATCTCTACACAATTTACAACATGTACCATCTGTCATTCTATCATAAGAACATAAGAAAAGTCTAGGTTACTGAAGGCCAACTGGCCTATCATGGTCGTCCATTAAAGAAACCAACCCATTCAAACCATAACCTCTCATATTCATACCAGCATACACCACATCCTCTTTCAAACTTTTCCACATATTAACAATTCTAACATGGAAAAATATGCCTATATCTGAATACTGGGCTTCCATATCTTATTCTCGTTTCCTCTAATATTTGGAATTTCATCCCAGATCTTATCTTTTAAGCAATCAAACAAACTTTCAACAGACATTTATTAAAGCTTCTAATTAAATCACCTCTAGTTTCCTTCACTCTTGAAAGAAGTTGAAGCCTTTGACTCTCTCTTCAAAGCTTAAATGTTTCAAACCAGGAATCATTCTTCTCATTTTCAACAATATTAATATTGCTCATACACCCTAAATGCATCAATTTCAATTTTTCCATATTGACACTAATTTCCCAGAGATTAATCCATTCAGCAAGGTTGTTCAAGTTCTACTGTATTAAAGAAGCATTTTCCAAAGAATCAGCAGCAAAACATTTGGAAATCTTAATGATTATACAGTAGTAAATATCATTGAGTGCTATAAATAATAGTCAACAAAAGTTCTAATAGAAACCCTTAAGATATCCCACTGATCATACTTTCATAATCAGAATGGTCCCTATTTATTACCACTCAAATTTCTACCTTCAAGCCAATGTTTAATCTAAATCCTAAGAATCTAACTTGTTAATTAATGCATTATGAGTAACTTTATTGAAAGCCTACATAGAAGATATAGAACATTAACTAGTGTATCCTCATCCAGGAAACAATAAACATAACAAATTCCATTATAGTGAGACAAGAAAACTCCTTCCTAGGTCCATGCTGATAATTTTTAGTCAAATTCCATTTTTCAAGGTACTTTTCCAAGTCATTTCTGACAATGGATTCCTATATTTTTTCTGTAAAAGAAATCATACAAAGAGGTCCTTGCACATAAGAAGTATATGTGTGATATTCAGTCACAACAGTGTTCAAAAGAAATTAGCAGATTCAGAAACATTATACAGAGAATAAAATGGACACAGACAGCAAAAGAAAAATAAGCAAACAAAAATGCTGAAATCTATCGAAACTGATCAGCTTCATTGTTCATTACATAGATTTCTCTGGCTGCTGCAGTAGGAGTGCAAAAGGAAAGCAAATCATATAAAGTGTTTTTCAATAAAATAAACAGTATTATGAGCATTAGAAAATTAAGAGGTATTACAGCTTAAAAACTATTCAAACAACAACTCCAACAAAGGAACCCATTTTTTACATTCTCCCAATGAAAAAAAATGTTTTCACCATCATTTGGTTTCTACTTAAAATTTCTGTCTACTTTTTACAAAAAAGTAGATACTACATCAAGAAACTCTTATAAATTGTTGGTTAAGCAATAAAAAACCTATGATGAAATCAAACTGACTAACAGGTATCAAAAGGTGATTTTCCAAACAATATACCAAGTTATGTCTTGAACATATTACAGCATTTTACTAGCAAGTAAAGTTAAGCTATTAGTCTAATAATTTCCTGATTCTCCTTGAGCACTATTTTTTAAGCATGTATCATACTAGCAATTTTCCAATTTGCATGAAGGTATCCAATTTCAAGAAAGTTTGTAAAGATAACAGTTAAATCACTAGGAACTCCTTGCAGAACTTTTTTAAACTGTTAGGTTAAATATCCTCATGGCCAGAGCTATACCCTCAAGTTTTCCACAGCAGTTTTTTCTTTAGAAAAACAGAATTTAAAAAGTGATACTCTACATCTTTAAAGAATTAATCATATTGGAAACCCTTTCTTCTTTTTTATTACAACAAACACAGTTAAATAAGCTGCTGCAGTTATTCACATTCCTTTCCTCTGTGACATATAATTATATTTACTTTTCAGTGGAAAAATCAACTGTAGAAAAATGTGTACATAATACCTCACCCTATTATGAAAGGTTAGCATATTACTACTTAAAAATATCCTAAACATCCCAAATGAAAGTTCAAAAGGCATGTATAATCAATAATTCAAAATAAGGAGAATAAGTGAAATGACAGAAATGATCTAATCTTACATGGATAGGCATCCACTTGTAAAATGCTGTCTCCTTTTGCAGAGTATCATCAGCAAGCCTTGCAGAACATGCATACAAACTCGGAAAATATAGAAATCAATCACTCAAACTCACATGCAACCCTGACAGTAGGAAAGGTCATGCAAAATATACGAGAATTTCAAATGCTCTGAATTCCAGTTTAACCACTATTTGATGAATGAAGTTCATGTTTGTTCTTTTCTTTACCAACCACTGTCTAAACAAGTATGATGTTCTGCCTACTTCCAATCTTCCCAAGTAATTCTCCATTCCTGAGAAGAATTCCATTTTATAATGTTAGAATCTCCTGTTATAAAACTATGAAAACCAGTTGTTAACCATAAGGTGAAAACTACTGCAACATAACAATATATATGCACATAATACATCCTAAGCAATACTTTGAATAGTCGGTTTTTCCCTTAGAAATTTGATAGGGTGGTATTTTGGCAAGTGAATTATTTGGAATCCTTGTCGATCCCTACTATTACGTACTACCATACTTAAGATTAGCTAGCTCATCCCCAATACCTAGAGAGAGAATTTTTAAAAGCTTTTAATGTGGCACCTTGTCAAATTGTTTCTGAAAACCCAGATATGCCAAACTTACACACTTACCCTTATCTACATAAACAGTACACTTTTCAAAGAATGTCAAAAGAATGGTAATGCAAGGTTTTCCCTTAGTGAAACCATACTGACTATCCAATAAAATTCTAAACTTTGTTAAATGATTTTGCAAAACATCTTTTATGAGGCTTTCCAAAACTTTTTCCCACAACTGATGTAAGACTAATAGGCCTATAATTACTAGGTCAATTTTTATCATCTCCCTTGAAAAGGAGTAGCATTAGGCAATTGTCTGACAATCCACTATTCAAGGACTTACAAAAAAATAGTAGCAATTGGCTCACAGATCCAATCCTTAGCCTCCTTCAAAACTCTTAGGAAAATTTTATATGGCCCAGGAGTCTTTTTGTTCTTAAAGCTTCCCAATTTTTTCTTAACAAGCTCAGAATTAATGTAATCATTTTGTTTGGTGTTGTTTCCATATATCAACTGTTTAAGATGAATATTGCTCAAATCTTAATTAATAAAACTGAAGAATAAGCAGAATTTAATAATGCAGCCATCTCATAACCATAAGATATAAGCCATCCTAACATTTTGTTATCCCTTAATGTATTCAACAAAATCTTTACTGTTAATTTTTACACTTTTTTCATACATCCTCCCATCATACCAGTCAACTTAAATTTGTGATGCTTTTCTTTAATTTTAGTCCTTATACCCTTTGTGAACAAACCTGGTTTTTTACCATTTAATTTCTATAAGGAATATGTTTATCTCAACCCTTTCATTGCAGGCAGATTGAATAGCACACATCATGACCTTTTAGTTATTTTCAAAATTTTATTAAATAAGTTTACTATTATCTATGTGAATGAAATTGACATCAAACTGCAAATTATAATTCAAATTTTAATATATGTTTCGATTTCTTAATTAAAAAAAAAAAAAAATAATAAGTATCAATATTTGTTTAGCACATAGCACCTCCTATTGTCTTATTGCTCAATTTATATTTCATTAAGCCGACCATAGTACGTGTACAGCGGTTAACGAATTAAAAACCCAAACTTGAGATACAGACGAGCTAATATATATATATTTAGCAAATCTAGTAATGGCTATTCCCATTACTCCATTCTTTTGAAACCTCTTGTCTAGTCCCATCTACTTCTTTTAACTATCAAGAGAAACAGCAGTTTCCTGTGTATGGAAATCTTACAGTCATTTGTAAATAGTTTGATGGAAAATGTCATAATTTCACCAAAACTGTTGAAGTGTGATGACTCAGTAGTTGCTCTGAACAGATAAGAGATTTTTTTTTAGTCATATATAGCTTGTTTAGAAACCCAGATAAAGTACAGAGGTTTTGTGTGCACTAACAGTGATCGAAATATTACATTCCCGAGTAATTCCACTTTGCTTGATAAATTTCATCTTTTTGGTTGGCTTTCCCAACAATGAATGCATGGTCCATCTGTATTCCTTTAGTTATGACAAACGAAAGTGAACATATTGCATGGAATAAATTAAAAAACAATTCATGAGGGAATGTAATCTTCCTGATAGCTTTCCCTCGAGTGAATGAAATTTTATTTCATTATTTTTATCCTTGGCTAATACAGTAAGTTGATAATTATTTTGTTTTCTAAAATGTATATTTTAAGCATATAAAAATTAATATCTCTCCACTCGGAACAATAAACAAGGCTTACAGTGATCAGGAATGCATGGTCCATTCGTATTCCTTTAGTTATGACCAATGAAAGTGAACATATTGCATGGATTAAATAAAGAAAAACAATTCATGATGAAATGCAACTATACATGAGGGAAGGTAATCTTTCTGATAGCTTTCCCTCGAGTGAATGTAATTTTATGTCATTATTTCTATCTCTGACTAATATAGTAAGTTGATAAATATTTTGTTTTCTAAAATGTATGTTTTTAGCCTACAAAAATTAACATCTCTTTACCCTCCACTCAGAAGAATAAAAGTGAGATAAGGCAAGGCTTAGCATATACGACATGAGCACAAAATCTCATAACACTGTAAGTACTCAAAATCTTTGTTTTTAAGTATTTTTTATTTCTTCTTCTGTTTTTTAATAAAAATAACTAAAATTTAAGCAGTTGTGAGTAAATATATTTGTTGGTTGATGAATAATTTTGTATGCCTGTACCACTAAATTCCAAACATCCCAGAATGACGATCAATACTGAAATACTTGCAATGTTTATTGGATTGACTCCAAACCATATAATAAATGCTTTCACAGTTTCAAAGTTCAATCTTATTACTCTGGGGAATTCTCATTGTAAACACTGTAGGATATATAAGCTGATAAATTCCATATCATGCTCTCGGAGCAGGGGTCAAGTCAGCTTATTTCTTCACACATGCCTTGTTGCTCACAAGAGTATTATATTACAGTGTTACGTAATCAGTCTAATGGCACAAGCAGTGATTTGTTGCTATATTTCAGCAGATTTCTACTTCAGTCATTGACAGTAGAATAAACACAGAAAATAAATGTGAAATGTTTAACAGTTCAAACTCTCAAGTGAAGTACTTTGAAACATCATGACCAATAGTAAGGAAAGAAGAGTACAGCTGCTCACTTTATGTCTGATTTTACAACTTTTCATTAAACTTTGATAATTTATCTACTAGTTTAAGAAAGAAATATATTATTATGATAGAGATATTAACTCTCTCAACACGAGCTTGGTCAATTTGACCGACCATGTGACCTTTGTACTCGTTTAAAGTCTTTATAGATTTAATACTTGTAGTGAAGTATTTTTAATAAATAAAGATTTGTCCATGAATATATTGAGTATTTGCTTTGTATAGTCTGTGTGAAAAGTAATTTTCATGTTAAAATTAAAAATACTTTTCCTCATCCCAAAAATCTTAAATTTCCTTTGTGTAACTCCTAAAACCTTGTAAATGCATTTTAAACCTCGTAACCACCAGAAAAAAAATATCAAAATAAATCTAAATTGCTTCTTTTTTTCTTTCTAGAATGACTTCAAATTGTAACATGAAACTACATTCATTTATCTTAAGTAGCTCTAAGTTAGTAACAGTATACATCTATTTATAATTAAACTTTATTGTTTTATTGCCCTTTGAACCATGTCTAACTACTATCCCCACCGTTTTAAGTTGTAAATCACTCTGAGATTGTGTGGCTCATGTTACGCTAATGAATTACATTATGCACGAACTACTACAAGCTGCTCGCGTGTGTGCCTCATGAAACATTTTTATTGTAATATTATTATTATTTATTTTACCTAATCTAATCTTAACTAACCTAAAAGGTTCCCTATTTTTACATTTTAGTTACTTTTATAATTATACATAAGGAATAAACATGAAAAATAAGAAATAAAATACTTAAACAATCTTCTTTTTTCTTGCTGTTGATTATTGAAGAGAGTTAACTAATGGTAGTAATGCACTTAATTTATATTTAATTAAATATTGCACCAAAAATGCAAAAAGTAGATAAATTCCTTAACTTCTCAAAATTTTTCTGGCCTTCTAACTATGGGAGAAAAGTATTTACAAATTCATCCAAGCTAGTCGTTAATTATCTCACGGGAACTATGTTGGTACTCAGAGTGAAATGACATTTAACCGTTCAGAACATAACATTATACAATACATCATTTGATAAATGAAAACCTTGGCTTTCTATTGGTTTTAAGTAATATATAATAAAACGTAAGAGAGAACTATTAATGAATTCTGAAAGAGAGAGTGTGGCAGGAGGGTTTGATTTTCTATTCAATAGCTCTGTAACCAAACAAAATTGAAGACTATAAAAATTATGGTTTGTCTGAGGAATGACGATTTTATAGAGAGTAACTTATATTTAATTTTGTACTTTTTTGAGGGGTGGTGGATAAAATAGGAAAAATGACATGCTAAAAGAAACTGTGTCATGTGGGTCACACTAGGGGAAATTAAGAATTTTTTTACATTACTTTGCAAAATTAAGAACTTAAAACTTATATATTATTAAAATATGGATTATTATCTAAGATTTTATGCTATTCTAATTGGTATAACATAAAAAAAAATTAGTTTAATAAAATTTTGAATATAAGACACTAAAATATTGTGTTATGCACAGTAATGGATACCTGCAGCAATGGGGTAACAGATAAAATAAAATATTTTACTGAAAATTTATTTATGAAGTTTTGAAGGCTACACAAATGAAATTTAAAATTTTTGGGACACAGAAAAGTATTTTTAATCTTAATTTAAAATTCACTTTGCACTTAGAATAATCAAAGTTAACATTTTCTAACACTAAAAATGTATTTCCGATAGGTGCTTACCTCTCTCACCCAAAGCTATCTCGACCTTGATTTGCCCTCTAAGCTTTGCTAAAATTTCCAACAGCGTACATGTGCTGATCATGTGACTACCCTGCACCAATCATACTGTGTCACCTATACTTTTGAGAATTGACAGATACAAACTAGAAACTCCAGCATATCAGTGGGGAAGAAGGGCAGGAGGTAAGTAAGTGTAAGAAAATGTTAGCTTCCAAAACAGTACAACCTCTTCTCACCCAAAGCTATAATCCTTCATTAAAAAGGTGGAAAGGCTGGTGAAGGTTCATCATTAATCAAACAAGTGGAGAACAACTGCCATGAAAGAACAGGTGTGCCATAATTAGAAGGCTCAACATTAGCCAAATAAGCAGAGAATAACCACAATGAAAGAACAGGTGTGTCAATTAGAAAAGGAGGCATCCCTGAGGGGTATAGCACTACTTCTGGAACATATATGCTATTTGCCCAGTAACAAACACAGGAAGACATATAGAGCAGAATGTAATAGTCAGGAACCATGTTATGTAATACAGATTCCAACCATGGACAACAGATAGTACCTAAGTTGTTCACATACGTAACAAGCATGAACACATGACATAATGATAGGTAGAATTGAGGAAGGTGCCTGATAATCTGATATAAGTATACATGGCTAGGGCTAAAGAACTGTAAAATCTATAAGAATAGGCACAAAACATCCAGGAGAATCACCTTGGTATATGTCAGATTAAGTCAAGTGCAGTCCATCTGGGCAGAAAATATCCAGTGCAAGTGTCTTGCATAAAATTGTCTGTTTGATATATCAAGAAAAATGATGTGACAATAAACCCACCTAGATGAGAGGTAGAATTCCATGGTGAAGCAAGGAGTCTCCAGATAAGTATACAGCCAGGACAGATCTATGATATGACTCTAATCTCCCATGTTTGTGGAGACAACAAATAGACAGGAGTAGAATCCCAGTCAAGTGGTCACCACCCATTCAATAGCTCCAAGTGTAGTAGGTCTCGAACAGACTTAGCAAGACGACTGAATGAGGTACGATCCCGAGGAGAAGGGAAGGAGATCTAGGAAGTGGATGAGGAGAAAGTCAAACGGAAGGCAGAAACCCTCAGATAGAATCCATAGAACTATCGTGAAGTGTAGCCAAAAAACACATAAACAAAACATACTTAAAGAAAGTACACATTACTAACAACCTAACAACACTTATAAACGTGAAGTCTACAAAATACAGAAAAACAACAAACCTACAAAACTATTAAATTCAACCTAAACATAAAACAATAAGTAATACCTAATGTACAAAATCACTAAACAAACTAAGATAAATGATTATGAAATATCGAAGTGATAACTCAGCCCAATGAATCTATAAGACAAAGCACACAAAATTAAAACCTACCCTGAAGAACATGAGAATAAAATGGGACTCTGTGAACAAAAACTAAAGTTTAAAAAATGCTTAGAGGGCAACTCAAAGTTGAAATAGCTTTGTGTGAGAGAAGATAGTACCATTTCGGAATCATGGTTAAAATAAATTTTTTCAGTGTTCCACTTCTTTGCAGAATCTAATTTTTAATAATGCAAATATAGCAAGTATTGATCTTTCTCACTCTGTACATCAATATCCTGTAGCAAGAAACCACTGATTTTTCTAACGACTTTTTGCATGTGCAGATATAACAAATGTGCTGTCTAAGCATGTATTTACTAATTTAATGTCATTTACTGTATAAAAAATAACCCTCACACCTTCTTATCTGAGTGTCTAACTATGGTGGAAAGAACAAATAGTCATTCTTATTTGTGTATAGAATATTTAATTTCCTGGAAAAACGTAGTTATTGTGTTTCGTAAAGTGTGGTCTTTTTATATGCACATAAAGTTTGTTTGTTTTTGAATTTCGCACAAAGCTACATGAGGGCTATCTGCGCTAGCTGTCCCTAAGTTACCAGTGTAAGACTAGAGGGAAGGCAGCTAGTCATCACCACCCACTGCCAACTCTTGGGCTACTCTTTTACCAACGAATAGTGGGATTGACCATCACATTATAACGCCCCCACGGCTGAAAGGGCGAGCATGTTCAGTGTGATGGGGATTCAAACCCGCGACCCTCAGATTGCGAGTCGAGGGCCTTAACCACCTGGCCATGCCGGGCCTTGTACATAAAGGACACCAACATATTGCATAGAGTGCACAGATGGATTACTAAAGTATCTTACTTGAATAATTTATAGAACAGCATGAGATTTCTTAAACCTCAGGTGATAATTAAATTATTTAAGGTTCGAAACACCACTTGCAAACTTTTATTTCTTGGTTAGTTATAAAATTGTGGAATGGTTGCTTGATTTGGTGTATGCAGTTGGTTTTAAATCTTTAAACTTAAGTAAAAGGCTATTTTGAATTCATTACATTTTAGGAGGTAGATGGGGTGACTTTGTTAGAGAGATAGATCTTACATTACTTTTCTTTTTATGCTCTTAAAACTTTTAACCAGGTTACTATTTAAATTACATTTATTATTAATAAATAATGAACAATATAAAACTCAAAACAGACCTTTCATAGACCTCACTAGGTACATTTTACTAGTCAGAAAAATTCCTAATTATCACTACAGTATTTAATTCTTTGAAATAATGATTTTATTGTGTCTGAGAAAACAGTTGCAAAATTATCAATTAACTGCAGGAGTTGTTCAGTAAACTAAATTTCGGTAAATTTATTAATGCAAAACTGCTTAATAACTTTACAATTTGGATACAGACTAGGATATAATTACACATTTAATCAACAAAACAGCTTCATTAATAAAATAATTACTTCATCACATTTTTATGCATTTGGCTTAAAGATGATTTAGTGTAATTACAAGTGTGCTAGGAGATCAATAGGATAAAGGCCTGTTTTATTCATGCTCTTTCCTACATGCAGTGAGATGAGAGGACACAAATTCAAGACTTGGGAAAGACAAGACAGGCTTCAGTAAAGACAGTGTTTTTTTTCTAATACTGTTATTAGTTTATGGAACTGGTTTCCATGATAAGTAGTGCTAGTGGTGACCAGAACTTCAAATGATTTTAAGAGAGGAAGCATGAAATTCCTGAAAAATAAAAAGTGGTTTTTAAATTTTTACTTTTACAAAGGTTTAAAGTGCAAAGACAGACTTGAAAGTGATGGGTCAAATAGTCCCCTGCTGTGCAAATATTAAGATGACATAAGTGCAGAATTTATCTAACATTATACATCATAACAACTTTCTGACAACTCAAAAATAAGTTTAATAAATAATTCTACACAAGAATAGTATTCGTTCTTTTATCTCATGGTAGTAAACATTACAATCATCTAATTAAAAATGTAACCATTAAAATTTTCTCTACTTAAAACTAAAAGTGACTAAGTTACACCCTACCCGAGTCTGAATGGGGAATGGCACATTTGGGAACTGGCGAACTTCTTCTACTACTTTTTCTCTTAACCTCTTTAACATTTTAGTTAAATCAAACTCTTCTGTTACAATCACTATTATTAGTAACAGTATTGTCAGTAATCACCGTAACCTATAGTACACAGTACTACTACTCAATAATAGAGTAACTTCGTCAACTTCAGTCTTCAGAGTAAGACTCGAGTCTGAAGAGATCCAAAACTTCTGTTATTAAAATGACTATAGAGTAAATATTGAAACACACAGCGTTAAAGTTTCTTCATTAGAACATCAAAACAAATCCAGGTCTCAGTGGTATTAATCCGAAATTTACAAACATTAGGGATATTATAAAATTAGAAAACAGTCCAATGTAAATAACACGTCCCCTGTCGTGTTTGCAACGCTACCTGAAAAAACGAAACTTACGCATCAGTGGGGTATATGAAACATTTGAGTTTGTTTTCTAAAGTTACATACATTGCTTAATAAACGAAATGATTTAAATGAAAAAGAACCAGCTACCTTTCACATCATACTCCGATTAGAGACAGTATGACACTTTCTGCTTCAAGGGTATTTTTGAGAACAATTGAAATAATGTTTTGTTTTAACATGTATCTATATAAATATAATAACACTGTTCATGTAACTACTTCGCAGGGTGAGGACAGATCTTCATCAAAATTAATATGGAGGTTCAATAGGTCCATGGGGAGATAATTACAAATTTTCGGTTTTACATTTTATGTTTTGCTGTTTTTATGGACGATTTTGTGTTTTTTTACAACTACTTCTCACCTTGTAAATGGATCTTCAGCACATTTGGTAAGGAGGTTCAATGAAGCCTTGGAGAAATATAAACAAATGTTTAGTTTTGCATTTTGCGGTTTTTACAGGCATTTTTTATCACTACTTCGCCCCTTTTTGATGGATCTTTACCAGATTTTGCATGAAGGTTTGTTGAGAGATGCATACAAATGATTAGTTTTGTGCTTCGTTTTTTTGCGGTTTCTATGGCGTTTTTGCGTTTTATCACTATTTCGTCCCCTGTTGATGGATCTTCACCAAATTTGGCATGAAGGTTTCTTGAGGCCATGTGGAGATACATTTTGTGTTTTGCATGAATTTACACAACTTCCGTCTAAGGGGCGGGTACTCCATCTAGTCTATATAAATATAATAGTACTGTCTGTTGTATGTCCATGTAACAACTTCTCAGGATGTGGATGGATCTTCACCAAATTTGATAAGGAGGTTCATTAGGCTCATGCGGGGGTACATACAAATTTTCAGTTTTGCATTTTGTGTTTTGCTAGCCTTAAAAGAGCTGAGGGACGATTAGCTAGACGGAATGAAAAGCTCGACTAGTACTATTACCAGACTGAATACCATGCAGGCACAGCTCATAGTCAACAACATTTCCCAAAAGAGTGCAACCATTGTGCGAAGAAGAAACAACTTCAGAAGTATTGACAAGCTGCTTCTTCCAGAAATATTTAATCAAATACTGAGCTGTTCCAAGAAGAGAGAAATAATTCACAAAAGATACCCATTTTCATACACAATAAAACAATTGCCAGAAAGACTAGCATGAGAGAATATAACTTACATAAGCCCTGAGACTAAACCATACAGGTCTCATTGGAACTTTTGCATCTAAAGTCTGGTATACTGCAAAGAAGATGTGAAACCCAGATGGGACAAAAAGGTACTGGCAATCAGTCATTCCCAAGTCAAAATGAGTAGCCATTTTGCAAGAGTCACATGATGACATCTCAGTTGGACTTCTCAGAATGAAGAAGACACTTGACTGACTTCACAAAAGGTTCTACTGGAGTGGCATGAGAAAAGATGTGGAAGAATGGTGTCGCGCATGTAGAGTATGTATGTGATACAAAAATGGGGCACCTAAACTGAGGAGAGCGACACTTGAATTGTATTAGGTTGGAGCACTACTGGAGAGAATATCATTTTGACATCATGAAACCATTGCGAAAAACTGATACCGGAAACAAACATACACTAGTAGATGTGAAATATTTTAAAAGGTAGACAGAAACTTACGCAATCTCAAATGAAAAAGCAACCAAAGTAACAAAACTGGAGGTTGATCAGTTCTTCACAAGAGTTGTCTTACCCATGGAATTTCACTCTGACCAGAGGAGAAACTTTAGTCAGTAGTATTTCAAGGAATGCCGTGAATTACGAAATATCAGAAGATCAGACCAATACCATTTCACCCACAATCAGATGGTATGGTAAAGTGTTTCAACGAGACAACTTGCTAAATTTAGTGAAGAAAACCATACCAATTTGGAACTAAAACCACCAGCACTACTCATGGTTTACAGGATTTTTGTGCATGAATCTATAGGCTATACATCCACCAATGGACCACCCAACAATATTTCCCTATAGTTGTGGCTATTTTCTCACATATTGCTTAGAAGTTCAAGAGCGAATAAGGAATTTAATTTGATCATCAGAGGACCACTGGATACAGACCTGCCAGATAATAGTACAGACTTTGTAAGGAATCTGCAGGAACAACTGGCAGAAGTATGCCAGCTTATAAGAGAAAACCACAACTTAACTGGAGATGCAATGAAGTAGTGCTATATTGTCAAGTCACATTCACATCACTTTAATGCTGGATATTTTGTCTGGTTCATAACCCTCATAGAAAGAATGAAAGTCTCCAAAGCTGCAGGGTGACTGGGAAGGTCCTTATAAAATCGCATAACAGCTTCCAGATATCATGTTCTGAATAAAGGGTGGATGCCAGAAGAGATTAAAAGTGGTCCATGTCAACTAGCTATGGAGGTACTACGATCCTGGGACATACACTTGGAACAGAAACAATGGAGGCCAGAGAAGAGGTGAAGAAGTTGACATTCCAGGTGAACCTGATAAAGGCATTATCTGTTGCTCAACACCTGCAGTCACTTCACCCCTACTCGAAGATGAAGAGCAAGTAATTAAAAGATCTACTCAGAAGTCAAGAGAAACTCAATGTCTTTGAGTCAGGTGAAATTTAAACAGTAGGAAGTGTTGTGAACAACTGCAATAATTGTTTATTTTCACATTTATCTGACCTATATTATTGTTTGTTTATAAAGTTTTGCATTACAATTATCTGTGTTCTAACATATAATCAGTTTTTCATTTTAATTAAGAACTATATATAGATTAAGAGTTATATAGCACAGAAAGTGAAACTTTTGGGAGTTTCATAGTCTCTTCAGTGAGTCAATCATGAGTCTGGTGTCTGAGAAACTACTTGATTGTGTAGCCTAAAAACTAGAATAGTAACATATTTGTAACAGGTGAGCCAGAAAGAACTGATACGGGTTGTCTGGCCTCAAGACACTCTGGAGAGAAATGATTTTGGGCCAGAAAACATGACGTTTTATACATAATTTCATGTTGTTACGTATCTGCTCGTTTGATAATTTCCCGTAAAAATTCTTTCCGAGAAACTTCAGCGATACAAGTCCTTTCTTAATTAAAACTAGTTTATTCTTTCTCCTTACAAACTTTGTAATACACTTAATTTCCACAGTCACTTTAAATTAAACACACGCTATAATACACAACGATTCACGCATTTTATTTACAGTCACTACCGCTGACTTGACTCATTTATCTGTCTCTATCTCTCTATCTGCTATCCAATTCCGATTAATTGTCTGGCTTTATCTGACGCGCTTATATACAGGAATAGAGGGCGTCTAGCACATACTGGATTATTCGTGATGTTCCCGGATCCTTCTAGAAACTCATCACGTGTTACCAGAGTCACGTGACTTCCGCTGTCGTAACAATGTGTTATTGCAATTTATTAAGTAGCATCCCAGGTCCAGTCCACAAGTAGGTCATTCACTGAATTGGTTTAATTTTGCTGAATCACTGCTGACTCCTTGAACAAAAACCTAAACTGAACACTAATTGGATATGATCAGAAGCTGTTAAATGGCTGCCTCTTTCCATGTATCTCTCCTTTTTGTTAGCGAAATTAATCCAAACTTTACCCTCTGCTACGATAGCATCTGTTTATACAGTTAAGATCAACTGTATGATATCGCAATTCGGGACGCATCTCAGTCACTTGTATATAACCATTTCCTTTTTTGGACAATGTTCTTTAGGAAGTTTATTAAATGTGCATATCCTTGCGGCAACTGACAAGTATGTATGGCATACATAGACAATTCATTTTTCTTTATCCTAGAAGTATTTTTAATTTCTATGAAATATTTAAAATCCTTCATGTTATTGTTTTGGAAAGTGAAATATTTTGTGCAAGTAGCTTATAAACCAATTATTAAATTCATTGTTGTTTTAGTTGGACCAGCAGAACAACATTTTAACAGTAAATATTGAATTTTTGGGTGTAACAAATTCAGTAAAGTGGTCCATTTATGTTTGATTTTATCAATAAATACTCAAACTTAGATTTAGCAATTTTATACAATATAATTTTCATTTATGGCTAGCTTCTTCCAGGATCCTATCTATTATGTGACCTCTTGTGACCATTACTACTGTCATGAGAGATATTAGTGGGTCAAACTTTTCTCTGGTCAGTTTGATTTAACTTTAAAAAGAGAGGGGGTTGGAATAGATTCAAACTTGGTTTACAAGATTCTCATTTAATAAAAATAATACTAATATTGTTAACTATACTATTGTTAACAAACAAGAGGAACGAGAAAATAAACAAGAAGAGAGACTACAGCAGTAGTTGGAGGAGAAAGAAAAGAATCAAGAAGAGAGACAACAGCAGTGGCAAGAAAACTTGCAACAGTGTCAGCTCGAACAGCAAAATAAACAAGAGAGATTACAGCAGTTGTTGGAGGAAAAAGAAAATAGACAAGAAGAGAGATTACAGCAGTTGTTGAAGGAAAAAGAAAAGAAACAAGAAGAGAGACTATAGCAGTGGTTGGAGGACAAAGAAAATAAACAAGAAGAGAGATTACAGCCGTGGCAAGAAAACCAGCACCAATGGCAACTGGAACAAGAAAAGGAACAGGAAGAAAGTCTCCAACAGTTGAGAGAAAGCCAGCATACACAAATGGAAAATATTAGTAAATTTCAAAGTGAATTAAATACATTAAAGGACGATCTATTGTCTTTTACAAAGGAGGATATATTAACCATGGAACTAATCAGCCCCAGACAATAGGAAGCCCCTTCCAGACCCCACAGCTAAGACCTAATGCAGACATCTTCAGTTCTGCCAGAAGTCACATTCCAGACATGAGTGTCAGCAATAGGGGTGATCTTGTACGAAGGTACTGGCATAAACGAATGGATGGACAGAAGAGCAGCAAGCAGTGTACCTGGCTACGAGCCTGAAGGGACAACTACTGGAATACTTGGACGTTGTCAGCAGATGACAGATACAACTATAGAGTACTGGTAGCTACTCTAGAACTCAGGTATGGAACTCAAAATCAGTTTAAAGTCTACAGGGCTAGGTTTAGGATGAAAGTCCATGCTAAAAGGGTGAGCTTGCAAGAGCTGGCAAAGGATTTCGAAAGTATGGCCCATAAGACCTACTCAACAGCACCACCCGATCTCCTCAAGTTGTTGCTGAGGGATCAATTTGTAGATGCCTTGGACAGTCCACAACTAAAGATACCAGTGGAGCAAGCACATCTCTCCACTATGCAGGATGCAATGGCCAGAGCTCTCGAATTTGAATCCTACGTTAAGTCCAGCACAGAGGTACCGAGGCTGGTACAGTCATTGGGATTCAAGGCCAGAAAATGGCAGCTTTCAGAGAAGTTTTAGGGACTTTGCTGGCACTGTAACAAACCTGGACACAAGAGAGCCCAAGGCCGACAACTTCAGCACAGGGAAGATGCCACAGCAGGAAAGGCTGCTACCCAGAAAGGGTGTTGGAACTGTGGAGAGCAAGGACATATGAGGAGCCAGTGTAAGAAGAATACTACCGATAAGTCAGCTTCGGGAAACCAGGTTGATGCCGAGGGATGCCCACCAACCCCCGTTATGAAAGTCCCAACAGCTAAATGTCAAATGGCAAGCACACATAGCGTCCACGTGACATTAAAGCTGGATGGCCAAAAATGCAACTTTGTCATAGATTCTGCATCTAAGAAAACCCTTGTGAGTATCAAGGTGCTAGATCACAAATGAGTACCAGAAGCCATACTGAAGCTTTGTGGTGTGATGGGACATTATGCAAGGTTGTGGGGAGCAGGTTGTGTAACTATTGAGCTCATGGGCATAAAGGACAGAAACAAAGTATATTTGGATGGCAATGAAGACCAATGCATACCAGGGTTGGACTACTTACTACCGAGGAAGTGTGCAATTAATTTCGATAAAATGACGTTTGGGAACAACAAAGGCCAAATTCCGGTAAGTGCTGCTGCATCTATTGATTTGCATGTCACAGCACTTAAGTCAGTTACAACACCCCCTATGTCAAAGAAGATAATTTGGTGTAGAATAAAAGAACATCACCAAGGAAGCCCGATGCTTGTGGAAGCACTGGAAGACCCAACCAGGCCAGCAGACGTGAATATTGGAAGGTCACTTGTGGCAGGTCATCAAGTAGTACCCATATCATTGGCTAATTTCTCTAAATGTGAGCATGCGAACTGATCCTGACAAGGTGAAAGCAGTGCGTGTTTGGCCAACACCAGGCAATGTGGGAGAGTTAAGAAGTTTTGGGACTCTGTACCTATTACCAGAAGTTTGTGAAGGACTTTGCAACTATAGCTGCTCCACTACATGATTTGACAAAATAGGCCAGAAGTTCAAATGGACAGTTTATTGCCAACATGATTTCCAGACATTGAAATAAAAATTGGCCTCAGCTCCACTTTTAGAGCTTCCAAGTCCCTCACTGCCATACATACTGGATTATGATGCTAGTAATGTCGGTATTGGAGGGGTGTTGTCTTAGAAACTGGGCGAAAACGAACCTGTGGTGGCCTACTTCAGTAGGGTCCCGAGTGGACCAGAGAGGAACTACTGTGTAACACGGAGGGAACTCCTTGCTATAGTAAATAGTTTGACATATTTCCACCCTTACCTCTATGGTACCAGGTTTACCATCAGGACATACCATGCTGCATGATGCTGGTTAAGATCATTAAAGAACCCACAGGGACAACTGGCACATTGGATCGTAAAGATAGACCAGTATAATTATGATATTGAATACAGAGAAGTAAAATCTCGTGGAAATGCCAACGGACTGAGCCAAAGACCATGAAAAATGACCGCAGACATTGCTGCAAAAGAGAGATTGAACTAACCACGTGTCATCAAGCTGAAGTCAAAGTGACTGAAGAAGTTGATGATGGTGAAGTGGAACCAGGTATAGATATTAAACCAGCGCAGGAGAAAGACTTGAAGCCAATAATTGATTTTCTATAAGCAAGTGTTTTGCGCCCTGCTTGGGAGAAGGTGCCTAACTTAAGGCCTATGACAAAGAACTATTGGGCACAATGGGACCAGTTGAAGCTTCAATATGGTATTCATCTCCAGAGATGGGAACTGCAGATGGGAAAGTGACGACCTGGCAAACAGTTATACCGAGAAAGTTACGGGAAGTTGTGCTGCGTCAATCCCATGATAGTTTAACAGGAGGACATCTCGGAGTTAAGAAGACATTCAGTCACATACGACAGAGATTTTACTGGATAGGTATGAGGCAATATGTGGAAAAATGCAGTACATGTTGTGTTAAAAGGGGACCCAAGCATAAGGGACGTGCTGTAATGAAGTTATATCAAGTTGGCGCACCAATGGAAAGAGTAACCATTGACATTGCTGGTCCTTTGCCCCGTACTTGTGCTGGAAACAGGTACATTTTTGTGGTGATGGATTATTTCACCAAGTGGCCTGAGGTATATGCAATACCAAATCAGGAAGCTACAACTTTAGCTTCGGCTATTAGTGATTTCTTCTTCAGGTTTGGTATGCCATACGAACTGCATTCAGATCAAGGCTGTAACTTTGAATCAGCTGTGTTCCATGAATACTGCAAGTTGTTTGGCATACGAAAGACCAGAACAATGCCACTTCACCCACAGTCTGATGGGATGGTAGAAAAGTACAACTGGGCACTGGGACAGGAATTAGCAAAGTTTTGTAATAACCCCCAAGATGACTGGGGTGTCTTACTCCCTCCACTGTTGATGGCCTATAGGACAGCAGAGCATGAAGCCACTGGATACACTCCAGCAAAGTTAATGTTTGGTCGGGAACGTCCGTTGCCAGTGGATTTGTTAACAGGACGCCCACCTTATGAAGAGTTGCCTGAAAATGTGTCAGAGTTTGTGAAAGTGTTATCGGAAAGGATGGATGATATTCACCATCAAGTGCATTCAAACTTGAAAACGTCTGCTGATTCGATGAAGTTAACTTATGATAAGAGATCTACTGATGTCTGCTTTGTACCAGGAGACAAGGTGTGGTTGTATAATCCCAGAAAGACCAAAGGGAAGTCTCCTAAAGTTGTCATCTCCATGGGAAGGCCCATATGACATAGGGAATCGTCTCTCAGACGTGACTTTCCGAATAAAATGTGGTCGGCGAGATTAGGCAAAGGTAGTGCATGCCAACAGGCTTTGGCATTATCACGGTCCAGGACATTTCAGATGGAATGAAGTGTCACCTGACAAAAACCACTGTCGAAG
>NW_013665843.1:66864-72975 GCF_000517525.1 Limulus polyphemus | reverse complement strand
ACGTTTCTTGATGGAGCAGATGAACCTCACGTGAAGGAGAAGCCAACGAGATGGAGACCAGTACTGAAGAAGATACGTCCCATAAAATTAAGAGACTTTGTTGAATTTTAATTTTGTGTTTATAAATTCTGTACATTTAATTAAGTTATTGTTAATTATCTTATTGGTTTAATTTAAGTGGCTATTGTTCAGGACGAACAATACTAAGGAAGGGGCAGTTTTACGACAGTGGAAGTCACGTGACGCTGGTAACACATAATGAGTTCTGGAAAGATCTGGGAACATCACGAATAATCCACTATTTGCTAGGCGCCGTATATTCTTGTGTATAAGTGCGGCAGATAAAGCGAAATTATTAATCGGAATTAGAATTGCAGACAGGTAGAGACAGACAATTGAGTCAAGCCCCATAGTAAAGTGCATGAATTGTGGTAAATTATAGCGTGTGTTTAAGTTAAAGTGACTGTACAAATTAAGTGTATTGCAAAGCTGAATTGAGAAAGAATAAACTAGTTTTATTTGAGAAAGGACTTGTATGACTGAAGTTTCTAGGAAAGAATTTCTACGGAAAAGAGACCAGAGACGTAACAATACTAATGTACTGCTAACTCTTTCTAGCATACTTGCAGAATTTCCTCACTAATCATTGAGTAACTGTATTGATGTAACAACCCAATACTAACACTGAACTGATAAACTCACTGAATAGTCATTGACCTCTCATTATTCCCTAACTTCTCATTCCTTATTCCTTACTATGTCACTTTATTTGTATTTATACTGTACTCGACTTCTTCTCTACACGAATTTTCCAGGTCACGTGCTCTCTAGCAATTATATGAATTATAATATTGAAAACAAAGCTTTCAACACTGCCTCTTTTCTGGATTGTGAAGTCTCTTGAACAATCCTAATATAAAAATTAATAGCTTGATAAACTAGCTGCTGATTCACTGTCTTTGTGGTAGTGTTATTCTCAGACATACACTTCCACACCTCTGATGACATGCCTGAAATGAATATAAGCCTTGAAACAAAACTTGTGTGTTAATACCAACCAATAAAAATCAACTTTATTTGAAGCCCTAAATTGGCAGATAATCAGAATATTCATTGGTTACTGGATTTATTATTCACCAGCCACCTGTTTCAAGTAATAGGAATAGATTGTCCGTGGTTCTCTCCAGAACACTAGATTTAGTTTGTACTCGAATATGATGGACAAATTCCTTCCTATCTGGCATCCTCTCTACAATTCTTTTCGTTGGATTGGATTTCAGAAACCTATTTCTACCTACAATTAGTATACAAATCTTTTCTGAACAGGCCAGGTAGTAAAGATCATTTAGTCCTCTACAACAACAAGTAATTAGAGTAAGAGCTTTAAATTAGTTTAGATCATCTGAGAATCTTGTGTTTGGATGGTCATTGATGATAGTTTCCAATTCCTCATCCAGTATTTGTTGTTTTAGAACAGCACTGAGAATCTTTCTCAAAGTATGCTGAATAGTTGAAAATTCATCTCTTTCTTTAACGTAGACCCTGTATTTTGGCTTGGTTCCAACTTTCAGAATTGTTTCTCGTAATTTACGCTCTGCTCCATGAAATTGGTGCCATTGTCAGATTGGATTTCAGAAACCTGACCTCTTTGACAAATAAATTGACAACATACATTGATGCATGATTCAATGTCCAAATAATAAGCCACTTCAATATATGCTATTCTTATAGCTAAACATGTGAGTATTACTTTATATTTATTGACCAAACTATGATCTAGTTTGACTTCAAAATAATCCAGACCTATATTTGTGAAAAGTGGCTCATCTGGCAGCAAACAATCTTTTGACATGCTGAAGTCAACAGACAAACATTCTGAAATGACTTTCCTTGCTACTGCATTAACTCTCGTGATCCAATACATCTGGTGTAATCGAGAAAGCATATAGTTTTTCCGTTATGTCTCACTTCTTCATGAAAATAACGAAAAATAAGGTGGGAGACATAAAGATCCTTTGACAGAATTGTAGGTTGTTTAGCTTCTTCTAGAATTGCCAAGTTTTCAGTTCTCCTACTTTCAAAACTACATCCCTTAACACTGGATCTAACTTGTAGATATGGATGATTTTGTCTGCACTGCTGATCTCTTTCTTTAGAGCAGTGATCTCTTCGTGAAATATTCGCCTCTGATTGAAAAAATAATTTCCTTCTCAACTTCTGCCTTATTTTCTATAGCAAGAGTTCTACTACTAAATGTTTCTTTGAACTTACTCATTTGCTCTTCGAGGAAGCACTTTTGTTTCTGTTGATTACTCAATTTTGCTCATTGCCTTTCTTAGTTCTTTTACTACTCATCTGTAGAAGCATCTCTTTAATTTTGAGAATCCAAGCTACTGACTTTTCAAAGAAATTTATTTTGAAAAGTAATTAGTCAACATATTTACAAAATCAGTATTATCATTTGTGATCAAGAGATTTTTTGTAATTTCTTTCTTAACTTTTGCATTAACAATAGAAATTCGCCATGATTCCTTTGGGTGTTCTGGTAATTTTTTCCTGACTTCCAGAGGAAATATGGACTACAGATCCATAGCTAGAAGCATAATCCCCTGAATTTGTGCAGTGTTCACATTTTTCCACTATGATGCTTCTGAATCTTTATGTATGTTGGTTATCCTATTATCAATGAAGGTACGAAATCTACTAGTTTCATTTTCAATATACTTCACTATTGACGTGCTATCAGTCCAGAAAACTGAATAATCAAGATGAAGCTTAAATTTCTTCTTCATCATTTTGTACACACAAACTGAAATCACTACTGCTGTGAGTTATATTATTGGAATCATAATATTCTTCAATGAAACCATTCATCGTGAAAGCACAATTAATGTGGGCCTCTTTATTCTTTAACAAGAGACAGATTACTGTACAATAACCATTTTCTCTTGCAGTGGAGAAGTGGTGCAACTGTGCTAACTTCAGTTTGACAAAGTTCTCTGATTTTATACATCTGCTTACTTTAAAGCTAGTCATCTGGTGAAGATCTGTCAACCATCATTGCTATTGTAAGTACCTCTCTGGAATATATTCACCTCAATTATACTTTATCCCACACAGCTCTTGTAAACTCAGCTTTGCTGGAAGAATGATTGGCACTAGGAATCCAAGATGGTAATAAAATGAACTGATGAATGAAAGAATTCCTCTTCTAGAATATGATCTGTCATTGATTATTATCCTGAGTTTGTAAGCGTCTAATCCAATACAACAAGAACTCTTTCCATAGGAATACTTTTCTGTCTAAGTCCAGAACCTCAACTTCTTTGGATCTCTCCTTTTTTTCGGATTGGTGTTAATACAACATGGATATTACGTATCCACTTAGTCAGTCAGAATCTTCCCTTCAAATATGCAGCCTTTAGTTCTCTTGACAGTGTCATGCCCAGACTATATGAGGGCAATGACTTCAGACAATCATCACCATAAAAGTTGTTCAGGTATGTAACTGTTTATGTTGTCCTTAGCAGTCTTTCTAAATGCACAGTTTGCACAAATAAGCAACAAGACAGCTTCAAGCAGTGTACAAACATTTTATACTCCACTAACTTGTGATCTCCATCTGGCTACCAGAGGATGTGTAGAAAGTCCAAGTCACATCCTACTTCACTGACCTGGTATATATATATGCCATCGATACAATAGGCTCCTGTCGAAACGTAGTCATAACATATATTAGTGTTATCAAGTCTGATCCCTGAAGAAAGTGTTGTTCAGAGGAGTATCTTAGTACACTACAGCACAGTCAAACACGACACAAATCTTCTCTTTCTTCGGGTGGTAAAAACCATGGTGTGATACATACCACACTATGCCATCATCATAGCTCAGATATTCTTGCAGAACTTCCAGGGCATAACCTTTGTCAATAATGCCAATCATGAATCTTTTATAATCTTAATAAATTCTTCCATCCGTACTGAATTTCTTCTTAAGATTAAAAACATGATGCTCTGCTACATTTCGATTATTTACTATGTTGGCTTGTTTACTTGTAAAAGGCAGGCTTATACAGTAATGTCTATCTATGCATTTTATTGTACTTGATATAGATTCAATGAACTGATATTGCATTCATTGAAGTCTTACTTGAACTGCTATATTAGCAAGTCTTCTAGGATTGCCACCAAAATGCTATTGGCTGTAACACATGGATGGCTAAGTGTCTTCAAGCTGGTGCTGCCTCCTCTAAGTGGGCCAATAACAACACAATCAATTAGAGCTTTCACAACATATGGTCTGTCTTCTTGACTATTTATTATGCACCAAGGCTCTATTGCTTTTAATGCATTAGTGCCTATGAACAATCCAACTTTTACAACTATGTGAGAGAGCTGTACTTCCATTACATAAGTCCATATTTCTATGTCCTCTTGCTTTAGAATGTTTTCTTTTGTAACAGGAATTTCCTTTTGTGTGTACACATCAGAAAGTTCTATGAAAGCATTCTCCTCTAAGCCACACACTTCCAAACCTGTGATGACATCCCTGCTAATAGATTTCTCTTGACCCATAGTGTGCAGAAGAATCTCTGATTTCCTGCCTCTGGTATTTAACTGTCTCATCAGAGCTTCAGTATAAAATTTCACTGATCTTCCTGGGTCTATAAATGAGTGTGTCTCTACAGTCTTGTTGCTGATTTAATTTTAATTCTTATTGCTATAATTGCAGAATGCAATCGTAGTCACCAGCTTCAGTATGGCCACATTTCCTTACCGAGGTTCACACAAGCACTACTTTCTTTTCATCATTTTATCTTCCTTTTCCTCTCTCTTAACAGCAGCGTTCTCATCTTTATTAAAGTGTAACATACTAGGGTGCTTCTGTGAGCATAATTTACTCATATGTCCATAGGCCAAACAACCAAAGCAAATTCTCTTGAGCTTCAAAAACTGAACTTTTTCTTCATGGGGAATTGTCTCTCTTGCATTTATACAAATTCATTGAGTGGTCTCTTTTTACAGAATGGCAAGGTTTCAGAAATGCATTTGATGATGTACATACAGTGTTCTTTGCTCGGCTTATTTTTGAATATTTCCTTTCATCAGAGTTAATTACAAAACTAGTGATGTAACTACTGCCATTGTTTCCTAATTTCTTGTTAAACCTTTGATCGGTAAATTTGGCTTTGCCGCTTTCTTTGCCAGTTGTGTCATCCAAGGTGACTTCAAATAATGGATCCATGACAATTTTAACTTGTTTGCCCACGAAACTAACTAAGTCTCCAAACCTTGCACTTTGCTTGTGTCGAGGATTGATGTTACATGTCATTCCCCTCCATCTTTCTCACAGCCCATAAGTAAGCTTTGAAACTACAGTTCTCATGTTTGTGGGATTATCCATTTCTTCCATATACTCGAAGTCATCCATGGTATTGCAGTATCCAATGAGAAAGAATGTATACCCATTAAGCATTTTGCCATCTTCAAATTTAATCCAAGACCATTTTGGAGCATTTTCTATATAAACTCTATCAATTTCAAGCTAGTTTCAACTCTACAGAACACACACTAACTTTCTTTAAACACATAAATTCCATTCACCCCAACATCAAATTTACCATAGAACACGAAAACAATAAACAGTTATCCTTTCTTAACCTCAAAATTATTAGATCTGACACTGAGTTTAAAACAAAAATTCACCGCAAAAACACACACACTGGTCTCTACATCCCCTGGAATTCCGCTCATGACACCACGCAAAAAATCAATACACATAAAAACCTCATAAACACAGCCACAAGACTCTGTTCAACTGACTACATTAATGAAGAAATTAACCACATAAAGCACTCATTTGTTCACACCAATAAATTCCCACCAGATATAGTTGAAAAGCTCTCCAACATTCCCCACAATAAAACTCAGCCCACGAACAAAATTGACACTAACAAATCCAACAACAGCACATTACACTGCAGATTACCTTTTGTTCCAGAAACCAGCTCAAAAATTACCCACCCTTGGACTAACCTAGCCAGTAAACACAATATTCCTGTCAACGTCAAATTTTCACAAAAACCCGGCCCTAAATAAAAATCGTTACTGA
>NW_013665843.1:52414-66574 GCF_000517525.1 Limulus polyphemus | reverse complement strand
AAAATCAAGGAATCCATCTTAATTGAACAAAACAACCCTACTCTAAACCAACACCCCAGGGTGCCTAGATACCTTTTCTAAGTTTCACACAAGTTCCGGTCATGTGACTTCTTTGTTCAATCTGTCTATATATATCCGTGTCAGTGTAAATTACTTGTACCTGATGATGACAAAATCTTGTCGAAACGTTGTACATTTGCTGTTATGTTAAACTTTTAATAAAGTTTTTCTTCATTACCCATTCAAGCCGTCTCCAGCCATTATTAATTTCAAGCTTGCTTCCAAAGCAACCTTTTAGCATCTTGATATCCTTTCTATGGATTCATGAGTTGATAACCATGGACAAGTTTCTGGGCTGTCCACTTGAAATACAAAGAAATACAACTAGTCCCTGCTGTTCTCTATTCCATGTTTAACAGCTCTAATAAACGATTTGTAGTCCAATAAATCACCTTTAAATACTGGTATTCCACGGGATGGGAGGGTAAACAATCTGTGTTCCTTCAATAAGATTTCAGTAATGTCATTTTGTCTGTGTATCACATCCGGCTTTTGTCCAAATAATTCGTTATTCACACAATGAATTCATTGGGTTGCACTCTGTGTCACTGATGCATTCCATGTTGTCTCATCTTCAGAGGTTTGTTTTATTAATTTTTTTGAATTAAATTCTTTATCACAGTGATCTAGCTTTGCTGATTTTATAGGAGGCATTTTCTGCATGGAATCAAAACATGTATTCATTCTATCTTCTGAGCTCCTTGTTTAGCCTTGTATGTCTTTCAGTTCTTCATAAATTATAATTTTAGCATTTAAGACTGCTACATCCGTTTCTTTCTTATCTCCCAGTTGCATGTTTCTCGGTGGAAACATCGTTCTTCCTGTTCTACGGTTTGTTTCTGCTTAACAGCAGCAACATAAGCTAAAAGTACTGCTCTTTCAGCCTCTGCATATATTCACATCAAAAAGGAAGAAGAAGCCAATGACCAGCCACGACCAGAACTTGACTTCCAAATATTTCACAGGTAAGCTATGTTATCTGTGAGGTGCTGTCTCCAAGGTTTACGTCATCACCACATCTATGTGACTGTTCAGTGCGATGCTGAACTTCAAGCAGCCCTCTATTAAGGTGTATGGCAAATTCTTGAAGGAAAGCCTCCTTTGGTTCATACTAGCTAACCAGATCATTGTTTCTTTCCTCTTCTAGCTGCATGCAATAATAGTTTTTTTGTGCAGCTCTGAAAACTCTAGCTTCATTTTTTCCAGTCATTGTTTAATTTCTTAATTTAATCCACATGTTGATCATCCTCTGTTAAAGCCTTAATTTCATTGGTTTTGCTAGAACATTTTAACTGGTTGAATTTATTCTCTAATGCTTTAAAAGTATATTTAACTGATCCCTTGCCAGCTTCTTCCTGTGTTATTTTCGAAAAATTTATTTGAGACTGAGATGCTAAAGCACCATTTACTGTAGCATTGGCAAAAGCTATTGCTGCTTCCTCTACTGTCTGCGTTTCATTACCCATTTCTATGTTTTTATATCTCTATTTGCAGTATAAGTCTCACGTAAAGTCCATTATACAATAACAGTTTTCCACATAAAAAATTTATAGTCTCTCGTAATATGCGCAAATATATTTGACTGAATTTATAGGTATGATAACTGTTTAGGCTTTGTAACAATTTCACTACTTCTTTAAGTTTAACAGTTTATGTCCTGAGCTCGTCTGAATTCCTAGCTGCTTATACATTATGACTCATCATCCTGGTATTGTGTTTCACATATTTAATCCACATTGTTGAAATTATGTGTAGAATAATTCCAGGCGTTTAAATCTTCCAAAGTTCGAGAAAAACAGTAACTTTATTTACTTACATCCATAGTTGCCACACAAATGGAAAATCCTTCAATTATATAACAAATTGAACAATACGATAATAACTCCCTAATTAAAGGTGCATATGTAAAATCCTGACTTTCAGCAGTTCGGTTAAGTTTCATACTTGTACCTGTGAATGACTTTTTACTTTTTGTTTGACGAAAAACTCCATTTGTTTGTAAAATACAAACAAGTTCTTACTCCTCTGTCTTGGTAACAACAACAACAACAAAAAAAAACACACTAATGTATCAAAAACAAAACTATGGCTAGATGACACTCTTGTCTTTGACATAAAGAGTATTTACATGCTATAACGTAGGAGCATATAGATAAATAATTTGTGGTTATAATCACAATTTTCAAATTAAAAACAATAAGGATGCAAACATTCCTTTTCATAATGCCCCCAGTAGCACAGCGGTATGTCTGCGGACTAACAACACTAGAAGCCAGGTTTCGACACCCGTAGTGGGCAGAGCATAGATAGCCCATTGTGTAGTTTTGTGCTTAATTACAAACAAACCTTTTCATAATAACTTCAAAAATTATAATTCGGCTTCTAGACCGTTTGCTGTTCACTCCAACTCATCTTCTTTCTTCATTGCTGAAGGCTATTCCACGCCTTTTATTATCATTTTGGGTCGAACAGTTTGTAGATGTGAAAACCATTATTGATAAACATACTGCAAGACTTTCTGTCAATAATCCCATGAATTCATGGACTGGCTTCTTTAAATAATGGACTTATCTTGACTAGGAATATTGGGTGTTACCAGACACTTCTCAACCCATAGTCCCACTAATTACCTATTTTGTATGCCTAATTAATTATTGGTTGTTCCTTTGATCTGTTTGGGAACTGAGACACATTATTAGGGTATTGTCTCCTTGGATTGATAAAAGTTTTCTTTCTGGTATCCTTTGGGAGGAGTTCTCTTGCCATACAGTCAATATATTCTTTCAAGTTATACTTGAAATATGTTGCAACCTGTGGTTTATTTCCTCCATTCTGCATAACTAGTGGATTAACTTCATATCGTTTCTTTTAGACTATCATTAGATGGTGTTGATGTTTCAATACTACACAATATGGTTTCATAATATTTTAAATGGTGTCTTTAGCTGTTTGTTTGTGAGTTTAATGGTTTCAATTTCCATTACCAATGATAGAGCTTCCTATTTTACTTAAATATACTTCTCATATTCTCATCTGTTATGATATCTATAATTTGGTCATATGCTATTGAATCCATCAATTCACGAGTAGCATGTATGTAAAATCATCAGACAAGCCTTTCCAAATCTCCCACAGGTTTGTTTAAAGTATCTTCTTTCCTCATTACCTAGTTCCAGAACTTTGCACTGGATAAATACCGATGTGTCACTCCAAACCTGTAGAATAAGGCAGCTACCAATGCTTGATAGTTATTTCTCTAAGCTGAACGGTTGCTTATGTCATTAAAGATGGTCCTTTCAAATGTACAGCAAGAAGAATAGCTTCTTGTTCCCTATTTCACCCATTCCCACTTGAAAATATTTCAAAGTGAGCTTCATATGTCTCCATGACATCTTTCCACCATAATCCATTGTTTTCTTGGTTAGGCAATGTTGTTACTCTGGCTAGCTAAATTCTTGAATTAGGTTTGGTAGTGATATTGCTGGAGTAGTCTAGAAAGGTCATGCAGTCACAAATGGTACGAGTAGTTGTTGTAACAGGTGTAAACCAAATAGGTTATCTTCTTCCTTATTTAATGTAAATGGTGTCTTAAGCTGGAATTGGTGTGGCTGATTTAATCTTTGTATTTACGATTCCATTTTCAAAATGTTCTTTTCTACCTTATTGATCTTACACCTCATAGATGCGCTTTTGTATTTTGGTTTTGGCTTATATGATATTATTTTGTACTTCTTCAGTTTTACCATTACAGACTTTCTGTGCCCGTATTTTCCTTTGTATAAGTCGCTATTTTTTCCCAAAGAATTTTATGTGCGACTTATTTATGACTTTTTCTATGATGCAGGAAATATTACGCAAAAAACTTATTGGATAAATATATTAACTTTTCAAAACAAAAACGGGCTTTTAAGGCAAATTTATTTTTATTCATGTATCAATTGAAATGCCCCTTACCTATGAAAAAATGGCGGACGTAAACAAAATGCGGTAACATCGAGTTGTTTTATATGATAGTAAATGATTTTTTCGTCTGTATTTCAAAGGTAAAGGTGATTCATATATTTGGGGTTTCTCATGAATCTGTGCACCACAAAACTACATACAGGTATTTAACCCCTCAATTAAATTCCTGTCTCTTTCTTCTTGATTATGTTTAGAATAATTCAAGGCGTATAGATTTTCCAAAGTTCGAGAAAAAAACTGTAACTTTATTTACTTACATCTACAGTAGCCACATGTATGGAAAATCCTTCCTTTATACAACAAATCGAACATATAGGACAATAACTTCCTAAACTAAGAGTACGTATGTAAAATATCAACTTTTAGCAGTTCAGGTAAGTTTTGTATCTGTACAGTTTATGTGTCTTTATGACTTTTTTTTTGCTTTTATTGATGAAAAATTGTATTTGCTTCCAGAATACAAACAAGCTCTTACTCCCCTGTCTTGCCAAAAAAACAAAACAAAAAAAAACTCATGTATCATGTATGGGTAGGCGGTACTGTTGTCTTAAATATACAGAGCATTTATCTATATACTACTAAAACTCTGAGATTGTTTGTTTGCTTGTCTGTAATTAAACACAGCAAAAACGGCGCACAACAGCACCGTATTTGTAATGAAATGAGAATAGAAACAGAATAAAACAAGTTTCGTTAAAATCGGGCAGGGGGAACCGAGTTAGTTCCGTTTTTCGGGTCACTTTCATGAAAATTTCTAGCATGAGTAATTTTACATCACACTACCGTTTGCACTCTTTACAAAACTTCTTCGTTCAAATCTATTTCCCTGTCAATGTTCCAATCTTCATTAAAAGGCGTAAGATGACAAAAACAAGATCTTGAAGAATTTCTCAGTAATGTGCTTGGTTATGGTAGGTAATTCGAAGAAAAAATAGAGTGTTACTGTTTCTTATTTGGAGAAGGTTTAAGAGGAAAGACCACAACATATGAACTAATTCATCACAATACCTGGAAACTCTGACTTCACTTTTTTGAAAAATGAAATGGTCTTTCCTTTTACTCCCGATCAACAATCAAATATCTTTTCTTAAATTATGAATAACGCGAATGGATTGAAATATTTATTAAATTATCTCAAAATAAACCTTCATTTCGGTGCAATATTGAAATTAGCTTGAATTCTTTATAACCTCTGAATAGTGGGTGACCCAACGGGTCACTGGTGGTTTAGTATGCTTTAACCTTGGAGCATATATAAATATATAATCTGTGATTATAATAACAATTTAAATTCCTGTCTCTTTTTTCTCTGCCTTCTTTTATTTTTACGTCTTTGTACTTGATCTTCTTTTAATTTTGTCTAATACTTTAATTTTCTGTCTGTTTTTTTTCTTGACATTATTTTAACTGCTTCATTATCATATCACAAAGTTTTGATTGCGTTTCGTGTTATCATTTTGGAGTTGAAACACAGTCAAAATTCTATTTTATTTTCATTAAAATAATCCCACTTCTGTAAGGTATTTTGTTATTGGGTGGGGTCTTTTTGACTTTTTTTGTAAAAATAATGCAGTCCATGTAATGATATCGAAATAAAGTGATTAACGTTTGTTAAAGAATATGTTTACTTGTGAGCCTAATTCCAAATACAACAGCTCAAATAATATTTAAAAGAACATACAAACACTAACATGTGCCTGACAGAGGATTTGACGAAAAGTGTATTACAGAACATATCTGAATGTTTTGACTTTGAAAGAGCTCGAAGAACGAAAAAGACTGGACACAATAGAAATCACAGTGAAACAATCTTTATTTAACACAAAAGTGACAATTGCACATGATGAAAGAAACGACCTTTGCTGGATATTTGACTCTCCAAACTCTTCTATGAACTAATAATGAAGATTAAGACGGTTTATGAAACACAAAACATTTTATTTACAAGGTTCGAAGGTTTTGGAATACACTCATTCCATCTTCAGCAAAATCTGAAAATTGTGTTACAAAGATGATTATTAACTGAAAAATATCATAATCACTAGTTTACTTAGTTATTAAGAGAAGTGGTAAATGAAAGGATAAAACAAAAACGAAGGATTATAGGTATATTGCACAGCACTTGTGTTTTAAGTGTGAAAGTTTAGAATAATTTTAGATCTAAAGAGCTTTTCGGGTGGTCTTTAGCTATGTGTAAACTTTCTTTAATATAGAGTTCAAGGTCTGAAGATCCTGTTGTAATGACAGAAAATTGTTTTCTGGAACATTGTGACCCATGGTTTCAGAATGTGAATGAATGGATGGTTTAAGTAGTGTATGGTCGGTCATGTTAGATACTCTTAAATGTTCACAGAGTCTTGTTTTTCTTAGAGTATGGATGTGAACTTAATTTATATTGGGGTGTTGGGAATTAAGGTAAGAAAGGAACTTAGAAATGTGACTTCATTGTCGAAACAGCAAGAAAATGTAATCTATATAGAATTTGTAAAGGGCAGGTTTGAATTCACGCGGGCAGTTTCTAGCCACTTGCATTCATGATAGCCTAGAAAACTATTGGCTATTGTTGGACTCAGCTGGGATCCCATGGCGATTCCATCTATCAGGTCGTAAATGATGTCATTAAAGAGGAAATGGTTTAACTTTGTGGAGAGGACAAAAAGTTTAAAGGATTTTTTATGCGTGAAACCGAGATACTGCTCAGTGTTAGTAGGAGGGAAAAGGTCCATGATTAAATTTAAAGTTTCCTCAAGGGGAATATTGGTATAGAGAAATTCAATATCAAAACTGGCCATAACATATTGATCAGCAGAGCACATTTTAAAGATTTCAGAAACAAAGGTAAAATAATTGTTAATCGAAAATTCGTTCAAGGTGAGGGGTTTATGAATAGGAACAACAAATTTTGACAGGTTTTAATTGAAAGAAAATAGCTGATAAAATAGGGTGGAGAAGGTATCCATTTTTGTGCTCTTTAGGTAGGCCATAAAGAATACTGGGTTTAGTGCCATTTCTTCCTCATCGAAATACCATCTTCTGCCTATCACCATACTTCAAAAATTGGTTTGATTGTCACTCAGTCAGTTTGCTTTTTCTTTCAGAGGCATGTCCTTATTATGTTATGTATCCCACTCAGTGGCGAGTGTTGCCTGCCCAGGTATGCTGCTTATCTATACATAAGACAATTGCACATTGTACAGCCAACCACAACTTATACAGAGGTATATTATCAGCCACCTAGGGTCTCAGTCACTCCACCTCTGTGTGTTGAGTCCCAGAGGTTTATATTATGCAGTCCTGGCTTCTGCTAATCATGCAGACTGTGATTGCTCAGGACATCAGCTGGTGATCAATTAGCTCCAATTTCTGTGCTGTTCTATCTGGGGTTTGATGTTCTCTACTGCTCCAGGTGCTACACCTTGGTTGGGTTGGGCTCAATAGAATAATGTTGCCCATGTGGCATGACGAGGGTTGTATAGGACATAAAACCAAAGTTTTATTTGAGTGGAGGCTGATCCCATCAATCTGGGTGTATATCCATGGGCAATAACACTCACATTTGAGATGGGATGTTCCACAAGACTACTAGTAGGTTTTCCTTGCGGTATTTTGCTTCAACAAAATGGCCATTTCAGACCATACTAACCCATTAATTTTTATCAGTAAAGCAGAAGAGTATTGTTACCAATAACTGCCATCCTTTTGATTGAATAAATCAGGGGTGGCCTGCTTTTCAAAATAGGGATGTTATGGTTACCCATTTCCCTGTCTCTGATGTCAGCGTTCCTCCTCTTCTAGTGAAGTATAAGAGTCCTTGCCACTTACCAGTTCTTAGTTGCTGGGGTGGTGGATCATGGAGGCAACCTCCTGAATGTGCTCAACTCCATTCAGTAGAGAGTAGGGTGGTGGCATTCTGCTGGTGTAGATAGCATAGATCCTCTACATGAATCACAGTTGTATAATAAAAGATATAGAGTAGATACACCACATTGCAGTTAATCCCTCCAGTTGGGATCTCTCGTCCTACCATCGACTGGATGTTGGTTTCTAGCGAGTGGTTTTCGATTTGAGCAGGACCAATCAGCATAAGTCCTCACACATGTGTTGGTCGTGATTCTTGATAATACTCCAGTCACAGGAGTTTGCCTCATGTGCTACACCTCATGCAGCGAGTCCTAGAGGTTGATATTGTGTGAATCTGAATCAATTCTCCCCAAATCTGTGGTTGCTTGTGGAGTTCGCTGGTTGTTCATGGGATACAGCTTCTGTGTGGTCCTATCTGGGGGATGATGTTGTGCAGGACGAATGTAGCTCCTCTGTCACTCCACCTCAATGAGGTTCACTCTCTAATGCTGATATTGTGCAGAGTGGAACCAGCCCAATTGGTTTTGGTTTGAAGTATACTGCTACAATAGCACATCCCTTCCTACCATCATTTGGATGTTGGTTTCCCAGATGGCTGGTGTTAGTTATGGATTTGCACACAGGTGCCCTGTTTAATCGACTGATAAGGAATTTTCTCCTTCTGTTGGAAGATGTATACCAATGCTGCCTGATTTTGGACTGGAATTGGCTTAACGAGTATTGTCTGTCGCACCCTAGTCATTTTACACCAAGGGGCACATCCATTTTTGCTTTCCATACCATTCAGTCTGTGGCTGGGGACCCTACATTTATTCTTCTCCGGGACTATGACCCCGGAACTTTCAGTGAGATGTGCAGTTTAACCACCCCAAATTGTTTCTCTCATTTATTGGATGTGCTCCTTACAATTTCTGTCCATTTATCCGACATTTACTGCCACACTGGGCGAAACGTACACCTGGTACAGAAGTGGTGCAGTCTCCCACATGTGTTCTTTTTCCAACAAAGGTTCACACTCCATGGGTGTTCATTGGATGCTTTCAAAAGAAGTTTATCTATATTTCTTGCATTTGTCCCTCCAACTTTTTAATGTGGGTTTCCAGCTATTATTTTCATACACTGAAAATATATTTCCAATAGGTACCTACCTCTTCTCACACTTTCCACTTTTCCTCCTCACTACTGGAACTTACTTTCTACCTAATCTCGAAGTCATGGTTAGGTGGAATCGAATAGAGGGAGTACCGTGCATAAGGAGGGTGTGTTGCACTCCTATTGGTGGAGGGTTCTCACATGATAATTTACATGTGAAGATGCAGTAAACCACACTGATCATGGGGTAGGTGGGAGTTTCAAGGCTACTGGCATGCGAAAAAAATACCACTACTGGTACTTACTTTCTACCTAATCTCGAAGTGATGGTTAGGTGGAATCGAAGAGAGGGAGTACCGTGCATAAGGAGGGCGTGTTGCACTCCTATTGGTGGAGGGTTCTCGCATGATAATTTACATGTAGAGATACAGTAAACCACACTGGTCATGGGGTAGGTGGGAGTTTCAAGGCTAGTGGCATGCGAAGAAAATATTTGCATGTAGAGAGCAGCACTGAACGAGAAAAGCTATTATGTGAGAGGGGTAAGTACCTATCAAAATATATTTTAAGTTTGGGAATTTTTTTAAAATAAACACAAACACTGTGTGTGTGTGTATTTCATGCTCTTACTTTTCATCAGATGATTGCTTTTATTGGACAAGATCATCTACCAGATTGTTTGAATGCAACCTTTCCTGATTTGCATGAAACCTCATATTTTTCTACAGTGGCATGTGCTATCCATGTAACTAATCAATGTCATTATAATATAGGTTTGTCATAAACTCTAAATATCACCTGAGCAACAATTTAAGGACACTGCTGTTGGCCTTTACACACAAAACGTGTTTGTATTAATCAATTATTTCCCTCAAATGGTAACAGATATTACTTACTTTGAGAATAAAAAAAAACACAAAGGTAACTTGAAATAAGATCAACTTAATGATTTTATTGACCATGTCAATTCATTCAGACAAAAGAATGAATTCAAAATAAATATTTAAAAACCACAAGAAGATAGAAACACATGGTATGTTCATATGCCACAACTACGAGCTAATACTTTGGTTAAGTGATATTGCTAAGGGCTTACATGTGCTCACGTTTATCTTGTCCATAGACAAATGTATCCCTTGCTCTTGTGGACATTCCAGTTCACTAAGTCTCACTGGGTTTTATATACAAACATCATGCAACTGTGCTGCTCACTGTCACCATTCCCATGGGAACAGCTAATTCCATTACCTGTAACTTTTCAGCATTCCATCCACCACCATCTAGTTGTCATAAGTAGGGAGAAAACATGTAGTAGAACTGCAAATACTGGATCCTACACAAGTAACTGAAACAGTGTAGTCACTGTACTAGTACCAACCTTTAACTTCTGAGCATAAGAATCAATTAGCACAGGCTTCTCATATATCAGCTCCTTTCACTTACGAATTTAGTTAGTTTGTTTGCTAGTTTTGAATTTTGCGCAAAGCTACACGAAGGCTATCTGCACTAGCCATATCTAATTTAGCAGTGAAAGACGAGAGGTAAGGCAGCTAGTCATCATCATCCATCTCCATCTCTTGGGCTACTCTTTTAAAAATGAATAGCAGGATTGACCATCACATGGCTGAAAGGGCGAGCAATTTAGTGGGACGGTAATTCGAACCTCAGATTGCGAGTCGAGTGTCCTAGCCACCTGGCTATGCCGGGTCAAGAATTTAGTATAGGCCAGAGGAAACTACAAAGCAGTATCACACTGGTGTTACTTCTGTTCTCCAGCAGGGCATTTACAATCTGCATTTCCATGCATTTGAACTGCACCTTAAAAGATTTGGCACAACTATGTCTTTCAAGACACTATTCTGTGTGATTGAAAATATTCAATCATAACAAAATAAAATCCAGCTTACACAAATTTTATATTAAGCATGATACCTAAATTTACTGCTTGTGGATTTCATTTTCTGAAGATTACTTTACATACTCATGAACATTGATTCAATTCAACTGAAGTATCATTTACTATTTCTAATGAATGCATCAGGTCAAATTGGTTGCTTCACATGTAGTGTAAGTTAACCAAATACACTTATCTCTTCAATGAAAATCCACAATCTGCCAAATATTTGAATGTCAAAATTGAAACATTCTCTCCCTAGCTTCAATATAAATATTGGATATTAGCCTGTCTTTGGCTTGTGCATCCATACCATAGTAATATAGCAACATTGATTAGCTATATCTTGGTAGTAATAGGATGTCATCTACAAGCTAATATGCTAAACAAATTTTATTGGTAATCAGCAGCAGAATTCAAAACAAACTAAGAATTTTCAGCTAAAACTTCTTTCAGTCAGGATTAATCTACGCATTGTCACTACAGTACGTATCAAGAGTAATTGGGTAGGGTTGGCAGAAAAACAGGAAGTTCAACAGAACATTTATTACAAAGCAAACCTCATTTCTTTGTCATTGACTGAGTTTGAAGAATGAAAGAGAATGGACACAACGTGAAATACAATGAAACAATCTTTATTTAACCCAAAAACTCGATCAAAACTGACAAATCAAATGCATAAGATACTGCCTTTGCTGGGTAATTAAGTCTTTAAACATTTATAAATAATGTCATCTAGCTGTTATCATTCACAGAAAAAAATAGGGAGGTTGTATTCTTGAAGTATCACCCGATCTGCCAGCGGAAAAAAAGTCACTGTACACTTCTAGGATTGGCATGGTCTGATGGTTAGGGCACTCAACTCACAGGTCACGTCACCAAACATGTTTGCCCTTTCAGCCATGAGGGTGCTATAATGTGATGGTGAATCCCACTTTTAGTTAGTTAAATAGTATCCCAAGAGTTGATGATGAGTGGTATTGCCTATAAATAAACAGTCCATTTCTACATAGTAAGTTTAACATTACAGAAACCTTTCACAAAAATGTGCATGTAATGTCACAAGTGAATTACCCAGAACAATAGGTAGGTAGAGTGAAAGTATTTGTTTGTTTGTTTTGAAGTTAAGGTACAAAATGGGCTATCTGTGATCTACCTACGATCAAAACCCAGTTTTTAGCATTGTAAGTCTGCAGACATACTATTGTGCCAATGGGGGTGAGTGAAAGTACGTTTGCAATCTTTATGACCAATATTCTATGTTGTAACCACACACACTTGTAACCGTGAAATTGTTGAAAAATCTTACATTAAAGAAGGGATCAACACATATAGTATGTCTGCATAACACATAGGTTTCCACAACACTTACTTGAATAGATTATCCTCCTATATTTCCATACAGAATCACGCATATATTAGCTTCAGATTAACAAACAAAGGTTATAGCACATAACCTTTAGCTGTAAAAGGATTAGCACATGTTTATAATTCTGCAGCATTTGGTCAATAGAAATAAGATTTACTATATGCTAAGCTACATGGAAATTTAGAAAAAATATTTGAAGAACAATGAATAATGATATATATTCTATATCACCTGTGAAAGGGTGAAATTAGTACTTTTTTTAATGTGTCAAAATAGCTAGATTAAAAATAATTGACAAACCATGTAAAATATGTTAAGTTTAAACAAACAATACAAGGATCATAGAAGAAATTACATCTCAACTGAAACCCAATTTCTTAAAATGCCAAACTGATGAATCAATAATTAGATTAAAAAATAAATCAAAAGTATTGTAATGATCTCAAACAAATTGTATTCCCTTATTAATCACATTAAAAATTGATTCCTTACCATTTTCAGTAGGTGATAGGCTAGAAGAAAGGCAGCTAGTCCACACTGCTCATTGTTAACTCTTGAAGTGTTCTTGTTAGACTAAATAATTGGACTTGGTCATCAGTCTTATAATGCACCTAAAGCGCTGAGTGCATTGTTTTTGGCACAGTACTCAAATTCACAGTACTGAATACTAAATACTGAGCTACGTTCACCTGATCATTAGAGGTATTCAGGCTCACTGATATTTAACATTAATGTATCAATGTATGCAAAAAGCGGCAGATTTAGAAAATGTTTTATGAAATATCAAAATTAACACGAACAGCAAATGAATGGAGACTGGTCAAAACAAGAAACATCAGTCTTTATTTTCCATACAGACTATTACTAGATGGCTTTAAGTATCCGGACTAAAAGGTCTGACAGTTGAAGTAGTGATTAGCTGAAAGCTTATGAAAGAATTGTGTCTATACACTGTTGAGTCAGAAGAGTCCTAATGCAGCATTCTACAAACTTTTATTATCTACATCAGCAACCATTTTTATTATATATATCCAAGGCAAGTTAATCTTCAGCTTATAGTAGAATGTATCACCTCCAAACTTAAGTATAACCTACATTTCAAGAGAGCAATGACAGAAATTTGAGCAAACAAATATGTGTTCTATGAAATTGTCACAGTAGCATGTGATCCAATCCCAAGGTGAGGATTAATGCATCTGTTCAAAAGGACACTAACTAACTATAGAACACATACATGAAACTTTTATTATGTTCACCTGAATAAAAATGTGTTATTTTCTAAGTGAAAGGATAAAATATGGCAGTTTTCAACTGCTACTCTTTCATTTATGTGATGAGCTACCCTCACCAGTTGCAGGGCCATAAGAAGCAGTAAGGACAATCGGGCCATGGCCTGACCATTTTTTCATGATCTGTATAGTTACAACTTATGCATTAAAATTTGCTTCTTTTAAATCAATACATTATGTTGTGTGTATGCAGTATTTGTTGTTAAAGTGGCTCGAGATGTAATCTCATACCATTAACTTTTCCAGGGGATCATGCCCCCAGACCCCACTAGAAATGGCAATGACCTGAACACCCCAAAATTGTTTCCTACAGCAATGAGTTGTATATAATATAATAACACTCATTTGGTATGTTAAGAATGTCTGAGGTATGAACTAGATATGAATACCTTTAAATTCATTGAATTGTGATATTAATTACCAGAAAGATAATATGTAAATTTTATGCTCAGAAAAATGTGATTCAGTTAATCTGTATATTGAAACAGATTGTTCTACTCTGTACCTATTACCGGAAGTTTGTGAAGGACTTTGCAATTATAGCTGATCCACTACATGAATTGACCAAAAAAGGCCAGAAGTTTGAATGGATAGTTTCTTGTCAGCATGCTTTCAAGACATTGAAAGAAAAA
>NW_013665843.1:49610-51576 GCF_000517525.1 Limulus polyphemus | reverse complement strand
GTAAATCTCTTATCATAACATAGCTTCATTGAATCAGCAGACGTTCTCAAGTTTGAACGCACTTGATGCTGAATATCATCCATCCTTTCAAATAACACTTTCACGAACTCTGGCACATTTTCAGGCAACTCTTCGCAAGGTGGGAATCCTGTTAACAGATCCACTGGCAACCGAAGTTCCTGACCAAACATCAACTTTGTTCGAGTGTATTCAGCGGCTTCATGCTCTGCTGTTCTATAGGCCATCAACAGTGGAGGGAGTAAGACATCCCAGTCATCTTGGCGGCTATTACAAAACTTTGCCAATTCCTGTCCCAGTGTCCAGTTGTACTTTTCTACCATCCCATCAGATTGTGTGTGTGAAGTGGCGTTGTCCTCGTCTTTCGTATGCCAAACAACTTGCAGCATTCATGGAACACAGCTGATTCAAAGTTACGGCCTTGATCTGAATACAGTTAGTATGGTATACCAAACCTGAAGAAGAAATCACTAATAGCCGAAGCTACAGTTGTAGCTTCCTGATTTGGTATTGCATATGCCTCAGGCCACTTGGTAAAATAATCCATCACCACACAAATGTACTTGTTTCCAGCACGAGTTTGGGGCCAAAGGACCTACAATGTCAATGGCTACTCTATCCATTGATGTGCCAACTTGATATAACTTCATTGGAGCACGTCCCTTATGCTTGGGTCCCCTTTTAGCACAACATGTACTGCATGTCCTGCACCATTCTTCCACATCTTGCCTCATACCTATCCAGTAGAATCTCTGTTGTAGGTGACTCAATTTTCGTAACTCCGAGATGTCTTCCTGTTAAACTATCATGGGATTGACGCAGCACAACCTCCCGTAACTTCCTCGGTATAATCGTTTGCCAGGTCGTCACTTTCCCATCTGCAGTTCCCATCTCTGGAGATGAATACCATATTCAAGCTTCAACTGGTCCCATTGTGCTCAATAGTTCTTTGTCACAGGGCTTAAGCAAGACACCTTCTCCCAAGCAGGGTGCAAAACACTTGCTTGTAGAAAATCAATTATTGGCTTCAAATCTTGGTCTTTCTCCTGCTTTGCCTTGATATCTATATTTGGTTGCACTTCACCATCATCGACTCTTTCAGTCGGCTTGACTTCAGCTTGATGGCACCTGGTTAGTTCAACCTCTTTTTTGCATCAATGTCAGCAGTCATTTTTGTATGGTCTTCGGCTCAGTCCATCGGCATTTCCACGAGATTTTCCTTCTCTATATTCAATATCATAATTATACTGGTCTATCTTTCCGATCCAATGTGCCAGTTGTCCCCCTGGGTTCTTTAATGATTTTAACCAGCGTAATGCAGCATGGTATGTCCTTATCGTAAACCTAGCCCCATATATGTAAGGATGGAAATATGTCAGAATCTTTACTATAGCAAGGAGTTCCCTCCATGTTACACAGTAGTTACTCTCTGGTCTACTCAGGACCCTACTGATGTAGGCCACCACATGTTCGTTTTCGCCCACTTTCTGAGACAACATTCCTCCAATTCCAACATTACTAGCAACACAATCCAGAATGTATGGCAATGAGGGATTTGGAAGTTTTAAGAGTGGAGATGAGGCCAATTTTTCTTTCAATGTCTTGAAAGCATGCTGGCAAGATCAGGTGGTGCAGTTGGGTAGGCCTTGTGTGCCATGCTTTCCAAGTCCTGTGCCAGCTCTTGCAGGCTCTCCCCTTTAGCACAGACTCTCGTTTTAAACCTTGCCCTGTAGACTTCTGACTGATTTTGGATTCCGTACCTGAGTTCTAGTGCCGCTACCAGTGCTCTATAGTTGTGTCTGT
Source organism: Limulus polyphemus (assembly GCF_000517525.1). Classification (NCBI taxonomy): domain Eukaryota; kingdom Metazoa; phylum Arthropoda; class Merostomata; order Xiphosura; family Limulidae; genus Limulus; species Limulus polyphemus. Next base: position 49,755 of record NW_013665843.1, on the reverse strand, counting down.
CGGCTGCTGACAACTGTCCAAGTATTTCCAGTGTTGTCCCTTCAAGCTCATTGCCGGATATACTGCTTTCTGCTCCTCTGTCCATCCATTCATTCTGCCAGTAGCTCCAATTGTGCTCTATATGCTTCCAACAGTGCTTCCCATC
>NW_013665843.1:43136-48645 GCF_000517525.1 Limulus polyphemus | reverse complement strand
ATGATAAAGTAAAACTTTTTCGTTAAATTTACCTAAACTGTTTAAAACTGGCTTACTGACACACTCGCTAAACAATTAACAGGTTCACTAACAAATCATCTCTATGACGAATCTTTTTAATCAGTGAATAATGAACTAAATCACTCACCCACTCTTTTTTATGTTTTTATACAATACCTGTTTTCTCATACCTCATGAACATTTGAGACATCACCTTAAGCTTAGAATTTCATGAAACTTCCATACTTATGCCAAAAAAAAAAAATGACACCTATCAACTAAAATATTTAAATCAAAATGTTAAAACATAGCCTACAATATTATTAATAGGGTTACTATTGCACGCTATTAATTATTTGTGACTAATATTAAACTCTTTCCAATGATTGATGAGATATTAAGCTCACTGCTTTTTTCGTTAGTAAGGTCTTCTTATGCCTTTTATTGCTCATTCAAGACACAATTTAAGCAAAGGTAAGGCCAACTGTCGTCTCTGAGAAATTTAAATAATTCGGACCACTCAGAGATCAAGATCATGTCTATAAGTAGCCCTATCTATCATGCTTTGAATCAAAGCTCAATAGATTTTTTGTAGTCACTGTTTAGTGTAACCTTTGGATTCGTCACAACATTGCTATCAAGAGAGTCAATAGTGGTTCATATTCCTAGCTTAGTACATATGAAAGAATAAGTATCAAAATATTGATTATTCTGAGGGTATTGGTATGAATATAACTTTTACAGTGCTGGCACCTATAACATAATTCAAAAAACTTATTTTTATTGTGTCAATTAAAAACGTAAGCATTTTTGCTTTCATCTTAGCTTTATCTTTTAATACCTTTCTAAACCAAAAAGATAAATAAAAAATTTACCAGGGGTATTCCAAGGAATTCTTGACTGATAGGTAAGATAGTTGAGACCACAATAACAGAAGTTTCCAAGAATCAGAGAATAGAGACATTTGTGCTGTTTTGAAACAAAAATAATTCCTTATTTCATCTATAGAAATATGGCACTTAACTGATATTTTTAAAAAATCAAAATGACAATTTTCTTTGTATACATCAATAAGATTTGACAGGCTAGCTGACAAATTCATAATACAGATACCAGATACTGACCAAATACTAAGTTTGTTTGGAATTCGGTCTCTGCTATTATTTTTGGAATGCAATTTCATCAGAATTAGGAGACCAATATCATTATACAAGGTTTCAAGTAAATCCCTATCTGTACATGGCCAGCACACTCAATGTGATAAGTACTAGCTAAATGCATCTGCATTAGTCCTGATCATCTTCAGGCAGGATTTAACATAGTTCATATCTGACAGTTTCTGCTTACTTATAACACCCTATTAAGAACAGGGAGTCTATGCTAAAGTTTAGAAAAATGAATTGAATACATCTGAATAAATTGATATTAATATTCTAAAATATGACTATGAAAGAGTTACAGTTATAATATTTTAATAACACAGATTTATCTTCCTTTACCTTAAATTTACATCCAATTCAAAAATTTCAACTTTGGCCAAACATGATAAAGAAGGGGTGAAATGCTCTTTTTGTAGTTAGAACTTCCTGTTATGTTTGACCTTGTTGTTAGGGTGCCCAACTCACAACCTGCTATTTGCAGGTTTGTATATCATCACTAAACATGCTTGCTCTTTCAGCAATGATGGTCAGTCCCACTATTCTTTTACAGTAGCCCAAGAAATGGTAGTTGATGGTGTTGACTAGCTGCATTCCCTCTGGTCTATCACTTTTAAATTGGGGACACCTAGTACAGATAGCCCTCCAACAAATGAACAAACTGTAATGTAAGCTGAGGAACTTTATTATTCACTATTCTTACTGCTAAAACCTACTGAATATTCTGCATTCAAGAAATACCACGTAACTAACTAGGTAGCCCAGGTAGATCTGACAATTCTTTCCTGTAATTTCTAACCATTCTAACTGCTGATTAGCTTCTATCCTAGCCATGTCAAGTCAGGTAAAAATGTCAATGCTGTGGTACATCTGCACTGAGAGATGGATCATACATTACATCTACTGGAAGCTCTACTTTAAATTCAATAACCGGTTGACTATAGCTCTGTTGCCTTATACACCATCATGGCATATAGCAGGTTATCAGCTTCACATGGACTATTACCAGTATTCCAGATCATGATACCAATCTTTAGCTAAGCTATCAGGAAGATACTGCAATTTAGTGTGAACAAATCACTAACGTTTGGCCCAAGTGGTGAAGTAATCAGTAATGGTTTTCAAATATTAACAATTTAACAATTGCTATCAGTCTCTGGGAGAAGACCAATAATATCTAGGGCTATACTCTGCAAAGGAGAATCAATAATTCTCTGATGGAGTTTTTTCTGGCATTACCAATTTATCTTTAGTGTGAGCAATACACATAGTACAATGTTTACACCATCTCTCAACATTTCAATACAAATGTTACCAGAAGAATCACTCCCACAAGTTGGCTATAGTGCAAAAAACATACTGGTATCATCCAGTGCTTGAATTACATAATGTCCAATATATATCGCCTGTCTCAATGCCTTTGGTACCACTAGCTGCATCATAGTTGAGTATCACATTTATGTTTTGTAAAAACACTACAGCACACCATTCTGCACTTACAAATGCCCATACAATCCTCATAGCAAGTAGAGCCTAAGCTAAATATTGATACTTCAGTTTCTCCTCCCAAAGCTTCCATCTGTTCCTTGTTAAAAAAGGTATCACTGTTTACATGGTTTATTGCCACTGGTGTTGTGACAGTGGCTATTACAGCTGCACTCTGTCCACAATTTGAACATTTAGCAAACAGACAAGCTCTTATTGTTTGGAAAGATAAGTGTTGCCCTCCATGTGATGCTGTATAATTTAAGCTGTGCTCTGTAATTTTGTAATATGTAGTCATACCTTCCAAGTTTTTTAAGATTATAAAACATTTCAATTATGTGTTCCCACACAAATTGTCAAATGCAACACTGTATCAAGTAGTGATGGTAGTGTTTTGCAAAAAGCACAACTGCAGTCACTTTTTTACTATATAGTACCATCATTAAGGAAACATTAATTAATATACAATTATATTACCTAATAATAATCTCCACATATTCTTGATCATATGGCAAAACTGCTTTTATTCCATTACCAACTATCTTTGACATAATTGTATAAAATGAATGGATAGTTTTTCCGAGGTTAATCAGTCACAGAATCCTCAACTAATATGCATTTTATCAATTGAAAGGCTTGGTCATGGTCTTTAGTTTATCTAAATAACATTTCAGCCTAAGTCAGAGCACAATATGGTACAAGTATGTTGCAGGAGTTAGCAAACATATGAAACAATGCCTATACAGCTGCAGATTTCTCTTCTAACCACAGAATGGTGTAAACACTTATTTGTGATATTTACCAGATAAATTGACACTATTATTGTCAACAATATGATTAAAACCTTAATATGTATATACATATGTGCATAACTTTGTGGCTTCAGTTTTTAGCCTGTTTGTTTTATTTGCTGAAATGCAGTTCTCAGGTTCTAATTAATATACTGAAATGCAATATCAAACACCAAAATATCATCCAGATAGATGAGGCATTTTCCCCTTGCAACCCTTTTACTGTAAAATTCAATAGCCACTAGGAAGTAGCTGGAGCATTATTACACAGATGTGGTGGTATGATTCCAGCACATTGAGTTTTGAGATAACACCCTTAGAACTGCTAAAATCTTTCAGTTCAACTTGCCAATGGCCAAATACTAGGCCAAACTTGCTGAATCATGAGGCACTGGCAATGGAAAACATTAACACACACTGCTACATTTTTTTTTGCTTCATGTCCATACATAATACACAACTTTGGTGCCTCTCTTTTTATCTATTGCCTCTTGCACTCTCTGAGTTTCTGCACTATTTCAGCATTGGTGGCATACCGGATGTTCCATGGAAGCATTTATACCCATGTTTGTATGATGACAAGTGATTATAGTTCTATTCAGTTGTTCATCTGGTTCTAATAAAACATCGATCAATACCACCAGCTCCTGTCAATATCCGAGTTCACATTATCTGCATAATTTTTAATCAGTAACTTCAGATTCTCTGGTAGCCATGTGTTTTGTCTCAGAAACAGATCATCTGAGGCTACAATTACCCAGGAAAGTGCAACTTAGTTTTCTTAATAGAAAACGGTGTTTATGAGGTGAATCTAACACAACAGCAGATGGTAGTAATGTGTTAGACTGACTCCATATAACACTTTGAATAACTATTTGTACATCTGGGGGTATTGTGACATTTTCCTCTGTTTATGTTCATGTAATCCATTGTTTGTTGGATCTGGGAGCTCAAAATTGAGCAATTTAAGAGTATCACTATAGCTCACCTGTACCACAGGGTGTTGGCTGATAACTTATAAAGCGAATTCATCTTTAAGACACCAATTCTCAAACATTGGTGTGATTCTCAACTTACCTCAAGATTGTTTTAATTAGCCAGAAGAATGTCAGTATCTGATGGTTTTACTTACAAGGTCCAACATAATACTGGCAGCATCAGTGCTTACTGATAACCCAACCTCACACCAACATACATAAGAATGAACCCAGTTCAGAATGATCTGAGCTAGCCATCACACTTTTGGGCATACTGCTTGTTATTGACTTTTTTACAGTTGTCTGTAAGGTGGATGGGTAATGGGCAGTTATTATGAAACATTTACTGAGTAATGAACAGTATTTATTTAAATATTAGGAATATGCAGTCAGTGGTACTAACACAGATCACCAACTTGAGGAAGTTTACATGAGGATAAGAATGACAGAAACTCATATTATACAATAAAATACAACATTTATTGATTTTTATTTACAAGGGTACTTTAAAATATATCATGTGTAATGAATTTATTATATATTTATTTTAATATCTATATTTGTTTAGATTAAATTTATATTTAGAAACATACATAGTAAGAATCAACAAAATATGTATGTATGTAAATGCTTAAAGGTAGTTTTGTATTGTTACGTTAGCTGAATTCTCCACACACCTATAAATATAACCAATATGCCACATCAAAGAAAGATTATCTATTATTAGTTTGCTATAGTCAGTGTACTATAAACTTTGGAAGCTATTACTGTGATTATTATAATGCTTATCAATCGGAAAACTTCAGATATTTGACGAGGAGCATTTACGAAGTTCGAACTTTACAAATCATTTAACTTCAGTGAATTCACATTGGACATTAGTACTTTTATGATAACATTACCTAACGTCACCAGTAAGAAAACTTGGTGTGTGTGGCTGGTGAATAACGAAGGACAAAGCTAGATAGCTACCTGTTAAGTTAATTATACCTACGTCAACTCGTAATCAACTCGCTCATCTTGAACCCTTGATAAGATATCATAGAAGTACCAGACCATAAAGAAGACTTTATATTGCTTGTAAGTTTGTGAAACTTTT
>NW_013665843.1:22342-43115 GCF_000517525.1 Limulus polyphemus | reverse complement strand
ATTGTTTTTATCAATCTTGTTGGCAAATATCATACGTGTTGGCTTTTACTTAACTGCTGAATCCAAAGTACAATTAAACTACTAAATTTAAAGTATCAATTACCTCGGTTTCAGACCATTGGAAATTCTAAAATAACTAACACATGAACTTCAAAATTAAGGTAGTTACTCAGTCATTTTGGCCAAACTTGCAACCATCATGTAACTACTAGGTAATTATGAACATATACATTACTATGACTTTTAATATAGTAAATGTATCTTTATGAATTTTTGTAAACTTTCAGTAAACATTACAAGTCTTTGGTACAGAAAAATATTGTACTTTTCCATTAAGTATTCTTACTGCCACCCAGAAGCATAGAATTTTGTCTGCAAGATTATATAAAAAAAAAACCGGGTTTCGATACCTGTGGTGGGAAGAGCACAGATAGCCTTTTGTGCAACTTTGTGCTTAATAACAAAGAACAACAGTATTTTTACTAAGGATTTTTCTCTGAACTTATAGAGTCTGAGAGTGACTCAAACTGTGATTAGTTTGAGAACAAGAAGATTTTCATGTTAATATTAAGGATACTCTTTTCATCTCTCAGTTTTCAGGTATCAGTTTCATGATCTCCTAAATGTATATTAGACTTTGTTGAGTAAAGTTTTATATTTTGTCTGTTATTTTCTCTATCCTAACACTATATGGACTCAGTACATTTGACCAACTGTTACCTATACTATTGGAATTATAATACCCTGAAATTGAATTAGATTTCAATTTATATTTTGTAGTTAAATATTTGCTGATATATCTCCAATTTATGATATTTGCCAACAAGATTGATACATACACTTTACTTTTTTACAATTCACTTAATAGGGAGCTAGCTAGCCCTCTAGTTCTCACTGATCACATGCTGATATCAGTGATGTTAGGCAATGTTTTCATAAAAGTGTTAATGTCCAATGTGAATCCACTGAAGTTAAATGGTTTGTAATGTTCGAAATTCATAAATGTTCCTGGTCACATATCTTAAGTTTTCTGATTAATAGGCACTATAACAATCACAGTTATAGCTTCCAAAGTTTATAGCACACCAATAATAGTGAATAATAATAACTGTGAATGACAAAATATTGTTGCATATCTGCTTGTTTAATAATTTCCGGTATAAATTTATTCTGAGAAACTTCAGCGATACTAGTCTTTTCTTGATTAAACCAGTTTATTATTTCTCGATACAAACTTTTAACACACAGTAATTTCACTGTCAGTACATTTCTCGTCACTTTAAACTTAACAACCTTTATAATACATGCTATAAACCACAGTGATTCACAATCTCGATAACTTTGCCCCAAACTTACCATGACTACTGTTCGCTTTATCATACATTCAGTAATAATTGTTGGCTTTCTCTGCCAGGTTTAAATACCAACAAAGAATAAAGGGGGCATCTGGAATACACTCGGGTCTCCCTGATCATTCGAGAAATTCAGTCATGCGCTAGCAGAATCACGTGACTTCCGATGTTGTAACAATATGATAGGAGAGTATGGCAAGTAGATTTGCTTTTCTACTTTATATATCCATAAATAAGAAGCCTGGAGGCTATAAAATTAGACTGTGCCTTAGTAATATCTGGAGTATAAATATCACATAAAGGTGGTGATAAAATCATGTATCACATGATACAGACAAGTGAAGGTTGAAAATTTATTTAGATATTTAGTTTTGAAATGAAGAAATTAAAACTTATATCAAAATTTGATTTATATACTACGTTTTGATGTTAAGTTTTGATATACAATGCTGATAAAGTAGTTTAATTAAATTTTTAATGTAATTCTGTAAAAAATTATGACATTTGCACTTTGACCTACCCATGTTCACAGGGTTAAACTTCCAAAAACTTTAAGAAACTTATTTAGAAGTTGTGGTTTGATCCATTCTTATGATTCTGTCAGTACTAACTTAGTGCTATAACTTGGCTGGCCTGTCTGTCTTTATGGCTGATTGATTTTTTAAATATTTTAAATTTAGCTTTTATATGTTTTAGTTGCTATGGGGCCCGGCATGGCTAGGTGGTTAGGGGACTCAACTCGCAATCTGTGGGTTGCGGGTTCGAATCCCTGTCCCACCAAACATGCTTGCCCTTTCAGCTGTGGGGGTGTTATCATATGACGGTGAATCCCACTATTCATTGGTAAAAGATTAGCCCAAGAGTTGGTGGTGGGTGGTGATGACTAGCTGCCTTCCCTCTAGTCTTACACTGCTAAATTAGGGATGGCTAGTGCAGATCGCCCTCGTGCAGCTTTGCGCGAAATCCATAACAAAAAAACAATAGTTGCTATGGGGTGAATTGAGTGTGAGCTCGATATAACTGGTTAGTTATGAAGCAATTGGATATTTCTGAGGAAATTTTACAATTGCTTCAGGATTTGATTAGTCTAAAAGAGTTTAAGAATAAAGTTAAAACAGTTCTTCAAGTTTAAGTAAACATGGACATATAAAAAAAGAGGTGACAAGGAGACCCCTGTGTTGTGAAATAAGACTAGTAACTTGGAAACTAGGTTTTACAAGGTCAGGGGCCTAGTTACGTAAAATCGTTACCCAGAAACAAAATGAGTGCACCAGCACCCATGACAGGTTGATGGATTACAGAGGCTAGTCCGCTAGAACTAGGAAGGCTACAAAACACTCGAAGTTAACGAGCAAAAGCGGTACCTTGAGGTGATATTGCTTACATGACATGGGTGTAGCAGTACAAGTAAATAAGTAACCAGCTAACTCAACATAAAAGTAACCAATTACTTGAGAGTTCTGGTTCTGGTTATGGATTAGCCTGGGAATTCCCCTAAAGCATCCAATAGACTGGCAGGACTACTTGCAGGTAGTGCTGGTTACTATTTGGATGGTCGAGATAATACCAAAAGATTAACCGTCACATTATAATGCCCCCCACGGCTGAAAGGGCGAGCATATTTGGTGGGACGGGATTCGAACCCTCGAACCGCAGATTGCAAGTCAAGCTCCCTAACCACTTGGCCATGCCAGGCCCACATGTCATTCATCTACTCCTTTGCAAAGAGATTCGGTTTAACCACAAAAGAAATAATCGTGGGAACTTCCTACCGTCAAGAGGCTGAGAAAACCATGTGGGAGAAATTCTGAGCTTTTGATTGGTTATAAATACAAAATAGAGGAAACGGGTTTACATAAGGAAGTGTTTTCAAAAATGGAAGAGGTGGGTAGGGTCACTGTGTTTGATTTGCTAAGTATAGCGATATCTCAGTAAATATAAAACAGATAGAGGTTCTTATTTTATATTCTAACTTTTAAATATTGGTAATTTGAGTTTGTATTTCGTAAGAAACTGTAGACTTTGTACTGGGATATCATAAGTTGGAACCAAAGCTCCATTCAACATACTGTATGACACACAAAAATCGATATTTGGGATTTCTTTATATTCACTTTTAAATCAAGAAAGTAACTAATGTATAATATTAAAATTTGAATTATAATCTACAATTTGATACCATACATTCATAAAATAGTCATTCAATAAAATTTTGAATGTAAGTCTACAAACATGATGACACATCCTTTGACCCCTGTCCATAGGAAAACCCTTAGCAATAGGGTTGAATTATTTCCTTCTTCTCTCAGCCTGTGGACAGCACACAATCCACTGTTTTAAAATAATATATTAAAACAAGTCAAACGTATATACAAATCTTTGATACACTGTTGGTTATCACAGTTGTATCCAGAGTTTTAAATAATTCTATCTTTTTCATCAAAGTCCACACAGACTGGTTCAATTGCTTTAGAACACAACTGACAAGACAAATTAGGTTCTAGTCACATGATACAATAATATGATAATCACCAATTCATAACTAGCAAACTACACAATGTATGATTCACGAACAGTTATGCAAACAAGCTTGTGATAAACTATCGCTTCTAAAAATAACTAAGTTTAAAAATCGTGCTACATAAACTATCTAAATCATAACACTCACATTAAACTTAAATTGAAATAGCCATGTATATCTAACACACAGTTGCATGAATTTCATTACACTATCCAAAATTAGCCACTAACAACCACCTAAAAAACCTTTAAACTATATTCTGCCCATTATAGTATATCAATATCACTGAATGTACAAGTATGTTAACATACTATCTGAACAGTTTATGTTGTAATTATTATTTCTTACAATTCCAGAAAGTGTGTAGAGAATGATGGCCTCTTATATTCAACATATATAGTGAATGTTTATTAAACTTTGATATTTCTATGCTGGTTTTCTCATTAAATAGCACAAATTGTGATTATCTGTCAAAAAAAAATGAGATGCCTTTCCTTTGTCTTCAAATAACTTTTGAGTATAGTGTTAGTAAAAAAAAAATCCAGTGATAGCATGACAAATAAATTAAAACTATGAAAAAAAGTTTTATTCTTTTAATATTAGTATTTTAAGAGCAATTACAAAATAAGCCTGAATTGTAAGTTATGTTGTGGATTACAAAACTAATTCATTTTGGCTTTTCTACATGCATGACAAAACAATAAATCCTTTTCCTTAAATCACAGAATACTACTGGGATCCCAACAGTAATGAGTTTGTTTGTCAAGACTATTTAAGTTATTCATATCTTCATATAGAAGGTCAAAATCAAATATATCTGCATTTTCTTCAAGTCGTTTTGGCTGTGTTGTCTTTGGAATAACACCTAAAATGTAAAACAGTGCATAAATGATTACTATATTACCTCTTACATGGTAAACCCAAATTAAAAATATTTTCACTTGATTTCTTCTTAACAAATAATTGATAATTACACTATCTCTTATACAAATCACAGGTAAAAAAACAACAAATCAAAAGTACTTTTATTTGATATATACCTAACAATAAAGCAATGAAATTTCAATAAAAAGGATACAACTGTAAAAATAAAACAATGTGCATAAATTGTTAATGCATAAATAGTTACTCAGATCTTATATGCTTATGGTAAGAAAAACTGCAATAAATGTTACTGTGGAATCAACTGTTGTAAGAACAAGTTAACTGCTGGCTTTTGTTGTTTCAACCATTACTGTTAAATCAAACATTATGTAGTACTTTTGTATTCAGAGATTCAGAATAAAGTTAAAAATGTATGATACCAGTAGTCACTCAAATGTATGATCATTGGTTTATTTTATATTTTATGATTTTTTCATAATTACATTATTGAACTTTTTAAAATCTTAAACTTAAAAGAATTATGAGTTAATAAACATGTAATTTGGATTTGTTTTGCTAGCAAAACAAAACACATATAGCAATTCCAAAAAGTTACCAAACAGCTGATGCTAGCTCAACTAATAATATCAAACATTATAGACTGTGATTATGTTTCATGTGAATATTACTGATTATTTTGTTTCTATATTATATATTCAAATTGGTTAGTGTCTTAAACAATCTATCACCTTTCAAATTTTAAGCTATTTCCATTTTCAGTGAAGTGATGGTCTACTATATTAAGTATAAAGGTATAGTCATACTTATTGTTGCATTAGTGAATATGAAATTAAGGTTAAAAAAGGGTTTTATTTTTGTCTGTTAGTCAACACAATAATTTTTGAATTAATAGGAAAGCAGGATATTTTTCAGTTTTCTCTGATTGAATCTCATACACACATCTTACATTGTCATTATTGATAAATATACTTCACACTACTTATGAAGTGCCTTTAAGAATATATTTTCTGACTGACTAATAATACTTAGACTAACTTATATTTATTTGTCATGTGCACCTTACAAACAAATTACATTTTATCATACTAGCATAAACTACTCACACTCCTCAATCATTCCAATTACTTCTATAGCTACCCTAAGTAGGTCTGTTTCCAAAACCAAACACTGTCAGGACACCTATGCCATGTTTGGTCCAGCTAGCTTGAGAGTGTGGGTATGCACACAGTTTGAAATATGAAACTCTCAGGACACTGAAGAGGGCCAGGAACACAAAATCTGACACCAGATTCAGGTTAAGACACCCTAAAAACCTTCTCACAGACCCCACTCATGTGTAGGTGACCTTACAGGCATTTTAGTCCACCTTGATACCCCCTCCCAAAAAAAAGCAAAAAAAGAAAAGAGGTGAGGGCTTTAGCATACTGATAAGGACACCACAAGTCACCTGCCAAGTTTGGTCCTGCTAGCTCCAAAACTGTGGAAGGAGTTCAAAGACAAAGATATTCACAAACAGAGAATATGAATTATTATACAATGAATAATATAAAAGTAAATCATGACCAACAAATTTAAATGGTAGAATAGCACAAATAAGATTAATGTAACTATATAGGATAGATAATTTTAACGTTTTGACAACTCTAATGTAAAAATAAAAATGTGCATCATTAGATTTTAAACATGAATAGAAAATCAGGGTTAAAGGTGTTTGAACTTAATAAAATTAAAAAACAACATTTCTGTTTGAAAGGATATTTCCCATAAGCCAAAGTGTGACAGTTTTAAACCCTGATATTTACAGGAATGTTGGACACCATTTTCTTTAACTGCTTGGTAAAACATGTAAGGTGTATTTCATATGTATATTTTATCAGTAATTACTATACTTTGTTCTTTTCACGAGTTGCTTGTAGGTAAATAATGACATCACACAGTATTTTAAGATTAGTTAAAAATGTTCATGAGCAGCTCATGAATATGATTAGTGACCTGCTCATGCTCATCAATACTATGAGTATATCTTTGTTTAAAGTACACGTGAAGTATTTTACTCAAGAATTTATCACGTTCACAACATTGTGCACCACCCGTGGTACACAGCACCCATAAGATATATTGTACTTCATATCTTCAAAGTTCTATATGAAGCATTTATTTTATACAGATGGCTATAATAAAGCCACGCCTTCAATCATGTACCACTGGTAGAGCATGAATGCCATTTTCAAAGGACAACTGAAATAAAACAAATTTACATGATTAACTCACTTTTGATTTTAAAATTACATCTGGAGATTAGCATTAAATTTTTCATTGTGAATAATTGAAGAAAAAAACACTAATTAAGACTTCTTTCGTAAAAAAGAAAACTGTTATGAAGACTGTAATATAATAAGGACATAACTATTACCATAATTAGAGAAATCACTTACACCGCGAATGCGTTAACTGTGAAAGGCACAAAGAAATGATGTATGAAATGAAAGAAGAGGATAAAATATCCACTACAGATGATACTAAGATTGAAAACAGTTCTACAAAAAAAAAAAAAACACTGACAAATTTAGTATTCTTATGAAAATCAATCTAAGAAAGAAGATTCCACTGATAATGCTGCAAGTGATTTCTCTGTTGGATTTTGTGCAAAGCTACATGAAAGCTATCCATGTTACAGTAGCTGTCTTGAAGGCTAGAGGGAAGTCTGCTAGTCAACACTATCCATCACCAAATCTTAGGCTACTCAAATCAAATAGACTGTCACTCTTATGATGCACTCATGGTCCCAAACTGTTGAGTGCTTTTTTGCAGCAATGAGATGTGAACCATGGACACTCAGTTTAACAGTCCAGCACATTATCTACCATCCTGTGCCTGACATATACATAAGTCCATTCTATACTAATATTGAACTGGTTGTGGTATACATATTTTTGGTTAAATATTTAGCATACCTCATCAAAAACTTCATTTAAAGGATTATATTTTTTTAGGCATAATGCACGTATCACACAAGATGTAGCAGAAAAGAACATATTTATAATTTAAGTCTCCAATGTTGCAGGAATTGAGTTATAAAAATAAGTAAATAGCTTTATATATTGATTGCTTTTGTGACATCACAATAAGACTGAAAATAATTTTTAACAAGTTTTCTTTACTGGCTGTATATGCTAATGAGGCTTTTCGCTCAATACTAGAGCTCATCAGTTTGGCATAAAGTGGTATATGTCATAATAATAAATAGCTTTATTTTCAGTCAAAGTTTTTTTTAGCAAATTGCCATTTTACTATTATTACAAAGTTGTATTCAAAGCAACGTTATTACAACTAAAACTGAATCAATAATAATAACCTAAACATTTACTATTAAATTATGCATTACTAGGTCTACCAAGTTTAAGTGAAACTTTATTTCTTACAATTATAATTATTTTAATACGATTTCTCACTCCATTATTTTTATAGTACTTAAATATTAAAAAAAAAGCTTTTTCTGAGACCTTCTCTTGTTAAACCAAATGAATCTATTGAAAATAATTTGAGTTAAGGTTATTTCACATTCATTAACAAGGTGTAGCATTTTCTGGGTCTATCTGTACTAAAGCATTTTTCCCCCCATCATTAATAATAAATTCATACAGTTTGGTTCCAGATTTCAGATATAAAGTCTTATTATAACTGATACTAAAAGCGACAGAGAAAACAAACATTATTGTCTTATTATAACTGTTACTAAAGGTGACAGATAAAACAAGAACTACCATCTCATTATAACTGTTACTAAAAGTGAAAGATAAAACAAGAACTACCATCTCATTATAACTGTTACTAAAAGAGAAAGATAAAACAAGAACTACTGTCTCATTATAACTGTTACTACAAGCAACAGATAAAAGTTGTAGCTTTACTCAGTCCATGCTGTGTTGCCCATCGAAGTAACACTTGAGCTGGTGTTTTAGAGTACTTTCTTGCAATTTCTAGGAGAATGGGTTCAGACAACAACTAAAATGAAAAATATATTAAGTGCAATTAAAGCAATATGGATTTTAGTTATATACTATAGCATACACTGGAAAAACAAGAAAAAAAGTGAAGCAGCTTATACTAACAATTATAAAGTATTTCTTCACCTTAAGTATTTTTTTGAATAAGTACTAAAAATGGTTACATTTTTCTAAAAAGTAAATAGTTTAAATACCTCAAATAAGTTGAAAGTTTTTCTATACAACAGAAAAAAAATAGCTTGTATACAGAGTCATCTGCTACAGTTGAAACCTATTTTAGTAACAAGTTTGTAAGAGGTTCTCTCTTTGTGGTTTTCAGGATTAAAAATAAAAAATATGAGAAAGAGAAAATTTAATTTATCATAAGCTATTGATGCGAAAGACTTTTAGTGTTAGGAACCATAATTTTTGAAGAATTAAAAGAAGGACTTTGGAACTAACCTTTTCACACCCAGATGCTGCTCCAAGAGAAGAGTAAGCTTGTACATGAATACGATGATCAGTACAATATTGCAATAATTGCTGTTGCACCAGATGTGGATGATATTCAACCTTAAATACAAAGAAAATGAACATAAATATCTATCTTACTGAGTACCTTACACAAAACTAAAGAATCTAATAACTTATTAACTGGTGGTATGAGCAGGTAGTTATCAACAAAAACTATGCAACATGTCATTAAAGTTAATAGTAATACATACAAGTTCCCATGAACCTAGTTTTCTAATTAGACACTTAGTAGCTAATTACTACATTTATTATGAATATTTAAATACATAAAACTATTCAACTTAAAAATATAGGAAAATTGTGATATAACAATAACAACAACAACATGTTTCCAATATTAAAAATATTGTTTTCTAGAGATAATAACAAAAGTAATTCATTAACTAAGAGTAGTCTTTTTATTATCTCGGAACAATCAGCAAAGTAAATGTAGGTAAATGTTTCAAATCATATCTCATAGATGACTTTTAAATCGAGAGGGGGTAAAAGAGTGGCACAGGTGTAAATGTAAAAGACCACAGGCCTAGTTACACATTATTTAATTTCTGGAGTGCATATGGGTGTATGGAGGATATTTTAATACAAGAAATAAATGACCTTATAACACCAAGTCATTGTTTTTATTAAACTACACACTCAATGTTTCGCTTTGTGGCTCCTTCAGGAGCATTCCACTAAAGCATGAATGGTAACTGACAGTACAAAATTTCAAATGGTTTATATAAAATCTAATCAAATTTATAGTGTGCATTTCTACAGCATGCATTTGACATTATAAGTAGTAAAGCTTATTGTTGAAATAATTAACTGTTACCTGTAATAAACAAAAGTTCTATCAAAGTTACACACTGAAAGTTACACAAATAGGGTGAAATAGAAAAATAATTGAAATTATATGTGCCATCCTTTGTGCCTATTCATCTGTGGTTGTAGTTGTTCATTGAGAAGTTTTTAGTTTTCTATCAGTATACTTAGTGGTTTCAAGTCAGGTGTTACTTGTCCATGATTAGCTAAAATATGATCTGCAACTGCTCTTCTTTCATGTTGTTGTTTATAAAGAACATCAATAAGTTTTTCTCTCCATAGCACCAGCAACCTATTCTTGGTCTTTCTTAGAGATGTTTACCCTTCTATCGCTACTGATTACATTTGTCTCTTTGTCGAAACAAACTACAAAACCATGCTGTCCACCAATTTATGCTAAAACAACAGGATTGCCGATGCATCTTGTCAAACTTGCAACTACTTCAAAAAAACACTGCCCAAACCATCCTAAACAATGAAGTGTCGTACCACCTCTTTCACTTTAAAGCTGAAATGGCATGTCGTAACCGGATATCCCTTGTTTCAACCACCCACTATTGACTCCCAGAATCAACACTCAGACATGCATATTAACACTGGTTCATTCTTCCACTCCAATGAGCCAGACAACTCTAACCTTCAAATTATTTTCCACCTTCAACCAGTCCAATCAAACTCAAGCCCTAAAAACCCAGGTCTCATCGTCTCTAACCTATGCCTTCACCTTTCTCCACAATCTACTCAGATAGGCCCGGCATGGCCAGGTGGTTAGGGTGCTCGACTTGCAATTTGAGGGTCGCGGGTTCGAATCCCAGTCACACCAAACATGCTCGCCTTTTCAGCCATGGGGGCATTATAATGTGACAGTCAATCCCATTATTTGTTGGTAAAAGAGTAGCCCAAGAGTTGGCGGTGGGTGGTGATGACTAGCTGCCTTCCCTCTAGTTTTACATTGCTAAATTAGGGTCGGTTAGCACAGATAGCCTTTGTGTAGCTTTGTGCGAAATTCAAAAACAATCTACTCAGACAAAACCCTTCCAAAGAAAAAAAAAAGTCATCAAAGTGATCAGAGTCTTCAGTCCCTTGAAGTTCAACCTTCCCTATCCCATATGCCAAACCTTCCGGCCACTTCCCCCCGCTGACCAACTTTTTCAACAATTACGCCCATTCCCATCCTTCCACTCACCAACAACAGACAATACAACAGTTGAACAAAGTACCCAGTTCTTCTTTTTCTGACACCCCTCATTCAGTGATGATAAAACTCTACCCCACATCAATACTTATCATAAACATCATGTTAGAGATTTCTATACCAGGAAGGATTTTGTAAAACATTAACCATTCAGTTGCTTTCCCCATCCTTTTTCAAATCAATAAAGCCTCATAGGGCACTAACTGATAATTACTGGTGCCAGTTAGTGAAAGTGGGTTTCCTTGGGGTTCTCCCATTTCCTCCCACATCTAATTCTAGGCATTGGAACTATAGATCCCCCACCACCATGAAGGACCATAGTCCTATATTGGCCGCTGATTTTGTCCTGACTGTCCTTGTTTTTCTCTCCACTTTCTCCTTGTAGCCAAATCAACTCTTTGCTGGTTATTTATTCATGTTTTTTTTCTTTCATGTCTCTTCACATTAAGCCTCCCATGTAATTTTGAATAATGAGCAGGGTGAAGGGAAAACAATTTTCTGAACACCCCCAGTTATATTTGAACCTAAACCTTTGTTTGGGGTCAAACAATTTTAAACTGAAATTACTACCATGTTTTCAGTTTAGTTTCCTATTCTTGTGTGTAGGGTTCTTCTTGTTTCTCCTATGTACGTATGAGGGCAGATGTTACGGTAAGCTGGTAAACAACATTGGAGACAGGACACCCATCTATAGATTGCAAACACTTTTTTGTAAGACAGTTGGCTTTTTAGGGTTGGACCTGTAAATCGATGTAAAAAGGAAAATATTCCTCACTCAGATGAAGTGATTTTAGTTCAGAGAGTGTATTGGTTTTTTTTTCACTACAGTTGCAATTGATTCTATTTAATTCTCCAATAATTGCATCTTTCGTGAGAGCTTTGGGATGATGAGAGTTGAAGTTAAGGAAAAGAGGTTTTCTAATTGGTTTGTGAAACAAGGTAGATTGTATATTACTGTCATTGTTAATCCTTAAAGTAGCATCAAGAAAATCTGTGCCCCTCTTGTCATTTGTAGCCAATGACAGTATATGACACACAATTCACAAATCAAATCTAAAATCCCAATCTACTAATATAAAGAATTGTTACAGATTATGAAGTCTGGTCAAACAGTCATTAGCTTAATAACTTGAGCAGCCTAATGTTTTGATCAGAATGAACCAAGTGCATGCAGACAACTAGTCATTACTTTTCCATCCTGGGTGTGCATGAATAGGCAGATTGGGAACTATACTCATTCTTGTGGGCATAGAAAATTATTATATGCTTTTTTAGCAAATTCTTTTGATAAATAAAATTTTCAGAAGCATTTTAATGAAACAACGTCAAAAGATTAAACTCTGATTGAATAAAGACCTAACATGCAAAATCACAGGAAAAAATTACAAAATTTGTCAAGAATACTACTGAAATCAGGAAAGGAAACAGATGTACCTTTTACAATAGTTGTGTAAAGTCTTGATAAGAAATGAACAATGTAAAGAATATATAAAATGTTGACAGAGCAAAAGTGTAGGTGATTGAGGGTGGTTCACTAGAGTAAGGAATTTTTACGTATATCGATTGATAAGGCAGTTATCAATAACATATATCTGGCTTTAGTTAAGTAAAAAATGCAATACAAACTTTATAACAGTTAATACCACAAACAATTAGATTACCTGTAAAACAGTTCAGATTGTCTCCTTAATACTATTGTACTGAGGAAAAATCAGACAGACTGCTGTGTTATAATTAACTCAAACACAAAAAGGAATGTGGAATAAGTATTTTCCTTTCTTTTGTTTTTGATTTAATTGTAATAGTGATGTTTGTTGACTTTTCATCATGAATATTTATTTCTACCTTAATATAAACAGCTGTATAGTACAAGTTTTCCTTTTTTTTTTGTTTTCTGTTGTACAGAGGGTTAAGTACATTATATTAAAAATATTTTGGAGTCTCATCATGTTGTTACAGTCTATGCCACCATGTCAGGTCATGCTATATCTGATGACTGTGCATCTTGACAATAGCCTTTCAACATAGTTTTTGTTGCAAAAGGCCCTAGCATAATGTTGTCATGCCCAAAGTACATCACTACTGTCTGCTTGCTTCTATAACCAATCTAGCATATGATGATAATAGTTTCTCAGTCACAGTTTCAAGAGTCTGATCTTACAGAAACCCATAGGTGCTACATTCAGCAACTGATCAATATATCTTTCCATAATTTTTCAGCTGTTTGAGATCTGTCACCATTAGAGTTGTTTCCATACAAAGTCATTTTTCTGAAAGGTGAACAAGAACACTAGTCTGATAGGAAGTAGAGTTTAGCTTAATCTTTGTATGCACTTTCTGATTTCTAACTTGCTCTTGGCACAATATCCAGTGACAGTCATGACTTCCTTTGAAAAAAATTTCTTGACAGGCTATGTAAAAACTTTTGAAAATTTATTCACCCATTGGTCAGTAGAAAATGGCATGAGACTTGTTACAGTTATCAAGTTACACATACCATCAGCATACATGTGAATGGGCAAAGTGCCTTTAAACTTCTCTTGTAAATGTTACAACTTCCCTGTTTTCCCTGCAGATTGTAACAGACAATTACAATCTTTATCTTAAAAGTTTTAGGTCTCTTAGCTATTTAAAACGGCTTTCATTTAATTTTATAGTTTTGTCAATCTTTGAACTGTGTCTAACTACCATGACAATCAATAAACTATCCAGTAGGTGTACAGAGAGCTCAGGGTATACAAAGTTTTATGTTACCTCATCCAATGTCTAATTACGAGTGTCTGCTTATATTAGTAACTTTTTTTTTTTTCTCCTACATTTGCTACCCAAAATTACTTCCTTTAGCTTTCAAATATGTATTTCAGAAAACTAAAAACATATCACTCACTAAATTAGATTGTACAAAACTACAGTAACTTTTTTAGTTTTCTAACTATCTTAGGTTCAAAAATTTCATTACTTCTTTGATCAATGTCTTCCATCCAAACCTGTCTTGCTCTGATGGCAAATTATTGACTTTTATAGCACAAACAAAACAGACAATCATGTGATTTATGCAGTATACAGTTTGCTTTTTGTAGTGGTTATAAAACAACCTATAGCAATGTCAGAGAAAATTACAGAAATTTTTTTGTTGTTGGTATAAAATGTGCCTTAGGATAATAAATATACTATGTAAATAACTTACCAAAGTTTAGAGTTTTTATTCACATAGAGTAATTGACAGGGAAACATATTATGCCCCCAAATCCTTAATATTTATAAGGTAATTTGAATTTTTTTGTGCTTATGTTAAATTTTCCCAATCTGTTTCTGTGCATAGCTAAGTACAATAAAAAAAATGCTGCTTCAAATTGCGAGTATTTGTGTGTATATATACACACACAAGTAATGGAAATAGTGAACACAAATGAATAACATTTTTTTTAATAAATGCTGTTTTCACACTGTGAATATGTTCGATACAGAAATGTGAAGTCCCCCTATTTTCAAAAACTTCTACCTATTGATATCTAGTCTGGTTTGACTCAAAATTTTGTTGAGTGTCACCACATACTACCATTTCAACCTGGCTAAATACAACTTATAGTTTTATACAGTTAGTCCTCCTTTCTTGGATATGAAGTGGAAATAACTTCTATACATGACTTGTGTCACATTTCCAGATGACCCATGCCACTGACCTTTGTGTTCACATATTCTCATTTGTTATATTATGACACACTTTGCTTATTATAGTTGTGGTAGAACTTGTTGCAGGTCTTTTTCTGGATAGTTCTCGTGTTCCAAGTTGATCAATATTCCTTTGTTTCCAATATCATTAAGTACAAGGGATATCTTTATTTTGGAAATTCTAAATCTCCAATTGGAACACACATCTTTGTGACTTAAATATATGAATCTTTTGCATCAGAGAGTTTTTAGCTTCTTTTCCCAAAGGAAATAAATTTTTGGTAGCATCACGCTACTACAAAATGTAATTATGATACATTTCATTCCACCACAACTTTGTATTGACTGTGGTTGTCCCGCAACTCATTAATTTGAAAATTGTTTTAATATAACATATTTAATCATCTGTATGCTAATTTGCAATGTAGTAAATATTATGGTTTTGATTATTTGCTTTTCAAACGTTATGATAAAATTAAATACATTTTTTAACACAAAATAGAAATAAATCTTTGTATTTTGTTCACTCTTTATGTTTATATAATACTCTGAAGACACTCTTTTAAGGTTTAAGTAATGGAACTGCAAATCAAATACCTGATGTTTATGAATGCATAAGGAAATAGAAATGATTTTATCTGATGTATCCTAGCCTAAGTAAAAGGACAAAGCCTAAGCAATGTGAAAAATTTAATGTTTCCACAATATTATCAGATTTTTATGTGAAACAATATTAACATTTTAAAGCATTTGTAATGGAAATTAAAAAAAAAGTTAATTTTACAAATTCCTAGACCTGTACAAACTCAGGTACCTAAATGCATAACCTTAATCAAAATTTGGTCCAAAATTATCTACCTATTTTAAAATTGAATAATTAAATAACTAAAAATATACAACCATGCAGTTTTGAACATGCACTTTTTATTGTAATTGTTTTTTTACTCCAGTGAGTAGTGTTGCCCCATAAAATGGCAACCATGCAAGAAAAAGCTCAATTCATTGTTTGGCTTGCAGAAACCAAGTTAACGACTGTGGTGCAGCATAATTTCAAGTGCCAGTACAGGAAAGAAGTATGTGTTAAGGATATCTTGTATTGTACACCTACAGCAAACATCACAGAGCTAAAAGACCAGGATAATGGATGCCATCACTACAGTAATTGTGGACCTGTTTCAGTGAATGTGGACTGAAATCAAATATCAGTTAGACATGCTAAGAGCCACTAATGGTGCACATGTAGAAGTCTATTGACATGTCAGTAAAAAAAAGTTTGTGTTTGGCTTCAAGATGTTGAAAACTGCATGGTTTTATTTCCTTTGTTAATTAATTATTAAATTTTAAATAGGAAAAATAAGTTTGGACAACCCTGTATGATACAGTAAATATGAAAGTAGTAGTTTCATAT
The DNA here is from genome assembly GCF_000517525.1 of Limulus polyphemus. Classification (NCBI taxonomy): domain Eukaryota; kingdom Metazoa; phylum Arthropoda; class Merostomata; order Xiphosura; family Limulidae; genus Limulus; species Limulus polyphemus. The sequence continues at coordinate 26,758 of NW_013665843.1, read as the reverse complement.
ATGTTTACTTTTTATTTTTTTAAAGGACTTCACACAATCAAGAAATGTTCATTGACAAAAACTTGGAGTGAAGTAAAAGAAGCTAAGTAGATTACCAATCTCAATACTGTTAACCCATACAGTATTATTACCCTTGATTCTTATATCAAGGAACTTCAATCTTTAATACCTTTGCTGTCAGTGAAATATTAGATTTTACTTCAGACTTTTAGTATTACTTTTATCTATTTCTTTTACTTATCTTATGCCTTTTGTATTCAGTAGTATATTTCTATCATTTTTTCTAACTCCCCCTTTTTAATCATTATCTTATTTTTATCTGTCTTCTGTATTTTTAGAACAGTTTTGTCCTATTTCACACTCACATTTTTTGTACACAGTAAAAAATTATATATTAAATGATATATAAAAAGAGAAATAATATTAGTAACCTGATTTATGTTTTTCCAATTTTTTCTTCAACTTTCTTATTAAACTTTGTTCCCCATAAGAAAAGTGGTTAACTCTCATGGAATTAACATGCCATATTGGCCCATACTTAACCAATAAGACTTACAATTTAATGTTTAGTGACAACCAAATACTCAAAAATACAATACCAGTAATTTTATCATTAGGCAAGTTCTGATTTTAATAATTACAGTGTTTTAATGCATAGCATCGAGTCATCATCAGGTAAGAGTTACATTCAAGAAGGCAGTTGAATTCCAGAGAATACTCCAGACTTGTGATGTTAAGGATAAGATTGTAGATAGCATTAAATTAGCTTTGTTAGTAAAAATAAGATGTACAAAATATTAATAATAGATAAATAATAAATATAAATAAAAATAAAATAAATATAAATAATAGATAAATATTAATATAGATAAAGGAGGATTCCTGGGTATATATTTAGTATTTGCTTAGATGACTTTATCAGCAGCGCTTCAGATATGTTTATTCTGTTGATGCCTGGATCTCTTCAAATGATTTCAACATTGTTTTTGGTGATATGTTTTGTTTCTTTAAGATGTTCTTTAAGTTTAATGTTAATTTCTTTTCCAGCATCTCCAATATACAAATGTTTACATGAATTATATTTAATTTTGTCGATGAATCCATTGTTTTAATTTTCAGTGGGGTAATTGTTAGTAACAAGGTTTTTGTTTATGATAGCTAACTTCTGTATGATATGGTACCTATGTCAATATTGTTTTTCTTGGCGAGTCATTTTCAGAATCCAATTAGGTTTGTGCGGATGTGTTTGACATAGGGAATTGTATTGGTGATAATGTTGAAATTGTTTTAATAACAATTTTGTATTTTTTTTTATTTGTTGATTATTTTCTTAATAACTGGTTCTGGATAGTTTTTTCCTGAAAGAATAATTCAGAAATTCATTGCACTGCATCATCTATATTTTTTGCAGAGCATACACTAAATGCTTTTTGCAAAATATATTTCTAGTTTCCTAGTTTTTGCAACATGTAGATTGCAGATTCCCAATTAAGGTAGTGTTCTGAATTTGTTGCTTTTCTGTGAATTTTAGTATCAAATTTTGATTGTCAATTTCCAAAAATACAAAACGTGAAGGATGTCATGCACTCCATTCAAGAACAAAAATTATTAACCCTCTTGATACAGGTTGATGAAAGTCCACATGCCACAAAGTTTTAGTAAGTTACATCCAAAATTTAATTAAACTACTTTATTTTCATGGTATACCAATAAATATAGCACAAAAACATAGCTAATAATCCATATATTAATAATATATATGTTTTAAGTTCTTAATTTTATAAGGCATTAAAAAAAACCCAGAATTTCCCCATAGCATAAAAATTATGACATCTTCTCTAATTTATTTACCACTCCCAAAGAAATACAGAATTTAACATAAATCACTCATTATAATGCTGTTATCACTCAGGTTCAAAAGGTAATAAAACAATAAATTTAAGTATAAACAGATGTATACTGTTACTAGTCTAAAGCTATTTAGGATAAACAAATTATTTTCATGTTACAATTTTAAGTGATTCTAGAAAGAAAAAAAGGCTAATTTAGATCTATTTCAATTTTTTTTTGGTGGTTAGAGGTTGTTTGAATTGACCAAACTTGTATAGACTCAAAATATAGTTAGAGTACAGAAAATAACAGAAAAGATACAAAGTTTTACTGAAAAAAAAGTTTGAAACTCATTTAGGAGATTTTAGAGATTATGCAAATGAAATCTGAGATTTTTGAGATGAAGTATTATTAAGTATTATTAATCTTAACATGGAAATTATTTTGCACTTGGACTATACACATTCATGGACAAATCTTTAGTGAAAACACTACATTAAAAAATCAGATCTTTTGTTTACAAAAGACTTGTAATGATTACTAAAAATCTGTCAAATTTTGTAAAGATACACATACCATATTAAAAGTTATAGTATGGAAATATAATGAGTACAAATTGGTTACAATGTTGGTCGAATCGACCAACCTCATAGTGAAAGAGTTAAGATTTTGGGTAGAGAATATAGCAAATAAAATATAAAGTTTTACTGCAAAAAAGTTTGATATTTGTTTAAGAGGTTTTAGCAATTATTCAAATGAAATTTCACAACTTTCAGATAAAGAAAAGTATATTTAATCTTAACATGAAAACCACTTTGCATTGAGAGCAGTCAACACTCTGACTCCATATATGCATGGGTAAATTTTCAATTAAAATACTTAATTTAAAAAAAATTTATTTTTTGTGTACTAAATACTTGTAATGTTTACTAAAAGTTCCCCAAATTTCATGAAGATGCGTTATATATTTTCAGAGTTATAGTACGTATAGCTTCCCGGTTTCATGGTGGTTATGAGGCAGTGGTAGATAAGAACCTATTATGAGAGAGTTAATAAATACTTTGTATACCATACATACTGAAAAGCAATACATTTAAAGTGAAAAATTTCTAGCTATCAAACTAAAGTCAACAGATAATACATTTAAAGGACATCCTTTGCTAAAGAATATCACAGAAATGATAGAAGTTAATAGCATAAGACACCATCATATATTTGAAATTTGAATTTACCAATGTTTTTTTTCACAGTTTCCTTAACCACATTATGGTATGTTGGATATACAAGACTGTTCAGTTTAAGAGTTAGTGTTTAGTTCATTTAGTGATCTAATATTTAATGATTATTTAGTTTTAATAACAAGAGTGTTAAAAGTTGATTATTTTAAAAGTGATAGTTATGACACATTTTGTCATGTAACTTTGTACAAATTGTACATATGTAGCTTAATTGTTGTACTAGGATTTTGTAATATTGCTGACATCATCTTACTCAAAGATTCTAAGTTTTTACTGTTATGTGTAGATAGAGGGCTAGATATTTCTAGATTTTTCTGTCACAGATTATAAATAAGTGAAGATACAGAGAAGAAGTAAGTTAAGGTAGTGAATGTTAAAAAAGTGAAGTTAGACTGGGTGATCATGAGTTTAGCCATAAAGTGTGTATAGTGTCAACTATTTAAAGTATAATCATCACAGACTGTGTTGTAAGAGCAATGTAAAGAAGAATATTCATTACATCAGCTGTGTTCTAAAGTAACTGAACCAGTCTGTGTGGACTTTTATCATAAAAGATAATAATTAAAGCTCTGGATACAACTGTGGTAACCCACAGGGTAACATAAGTGAATTTAACGCTGATTGTGTTGTAAAAACACAGTAGAGAGGATATTTTGTCTTGTCAAAGGGTGTTCTAAAGTAACTGAACCCACCAGTGTGGATGTAATTGTGATAACTAATAGTGCAATGAAGTTTTGTACATACGTTTAACTTGTTTTGAATATATTATTTTAAAACAACTGGATTGTATGCTATCTATTTGTTTTGATATACAGAAACATCTGTTAGCTCAGTTCTTGCACAGATCTTAAAATATAACGTTCATAAATGGAAACATTGACTGTGTGTAAATATGTAGATCTTGAAAGTCGAATTGTTCAAAACTTGAAAATAGCATTGATAACTGGACTAATTGTTGGTTGAGATGTTGCAAAAGAATACCTAAGGACCTGTTTATTGAACTGATGAATATTGCAACACATTCGGTGGAATTCAGCTTTAATGATATCATGTATTAACAGATTGATGGAGTCACCATGGGTTCTCCTCTTGGACCTGCCTTAGCCAATATTTTTGTTGGCTCTAGTTACCTGCTCAAAATCTAAATTAGATTTCGAACTGAAGACAATTAAAACCATTTTACTAGAAAAGTGGTATCCAAAAACGTCATCAATCAAATTACTTCAAGGAAAATTGCGAGCTTCTCAAATATCCCAAATTTGGTCCAACAAGTGCCCTATTTACCTAAAACTACCATGGATTGGTAACATTTCAACAAAATTTGAAAAACAATTGAAAATGGCCATTA